>NC_067400.1:341413863-341681363 GCF_016432865.1 Antechinus flavipes
CTGCCTTTCTAAGAATGAAACAAGGTAATATAATGTTTATTATATTCTTTTCTTTCTTCTTTCTTCTTCCAATTTAAAAGTGTTTGCAAAAATTGACAAAGTTGAACTTCATTCTTTATTTCTACTAATAGACTGAGACTATTTCTAGACTTTTAGATTCTTGGAGAAAATGAATAGACCAAAAAATTGTCTAAGTATTCTGGCATAGTTGTTCTCCATCCACTAATATGTTTATGTCTCAGTCATGCCTTCTATAGCTTGGTGCCCACTTTCTCCTAGAAATCTTAGTGGCTAGAATGATTTAGACTTAGAAGTTTCTAAGATAGAAAACTCTTGCTGAGGATCACGTAACTATTAAGTGTCTGAGGTTGGTTTTTGAACTCAGGTCCTCTTGATTCCAGGAGTGGTGCTTTATTCATAGCATGACCGAATAGCCCCAAAAGATCTATTTTCTCATCTGATTCATCAGATTCGCCTTGCTATGAATGAATTTTTCTCTATGAATTAGCTGAACTACTCTGATCATATGATCAATTGAGTTGCTTTAGTAGCCCTCATGCACAATAAGGAATGATCTAAGAACCATAGTAAGAACATTGGCTAATGATGTCCATGTCTTGAGGAAAATCTTTTGCAGTCCAGTAATGGACTTATTCCTACAAATCTTGAAGATCGAAGAGCCATGAATTCTTTCCAATATTGCTTGAATTCTTCCTTGATCTTGTCAGTTCCATTTTGGGGGTGTCATCCCTCATCCTTGTTGTGATCATTAGGATGCCTTATGTTTTGAAAGTACTCGCTGCTGTCCTAACTTTGGGAGTAGAGAGTAGTCTAGCTACTTCTTTAGTAGTCTTCCCTCATTAAGCCCTTTAACCCTCCACATTGCCTTTGGCATCTCAAATATTTGTGTTCTTTCCTTAAACTTACCAAATAAAAATAAAATATTTTAAATGTTCACCAGTTCTTCTAAGCCTTCTGTTTAGCCTTTTAATTCTAAAAAAACTAGAAAAATCTAAATGAAGGTTTAGAAGGGATAAAGGTTGATGATGAATGTGTTTTGAAATTAAGTTTGTGACACTATATTCAGAAAATAATTGACATTGGAGTATGAAATAATACAGTCACAAAGCCACCTGCTCTCTATCTCTTCTATGTAGATAGCATTTGTATTTAAAAAAATTCAGCTTTCTTTAATAGTACATATAAAAATAATAATTATAAAATGCCAGACAGTCAGTATTTATTTATTAAGTATTTACTGTACACCAGACATTGAGAATATGGGAGTTCTTAACTTTGGGTCCAGAATTCTTTGGAGAAATCTCAAAGGAGCTGTTAGACATAGTTAAAACAAACAAATCCCCTCAAATAAAAAACCTATCCTTATTTTTACTCAATCTAATTGAAATTAAGCAGATTCTTCAATTATATTTTTAATTTTTTTTAAAGTATCATAGACTCCATTAGAAAGGCAAAAGGGCCTATATAACCAAAAAGGTTTGATTCCTTGATGAGAACTATGTAATTTCCATAAGAATTCATGCAGATGATTCCACTTGTATAAAAAGGATCATATGGCTTGCCTTCTCAATGGTTGGGGGAGGGATGGGAGGAAGGAGAGGATTTGGAACTCAAAATTTAAAAAAAAAAGTGTTAATGAACAAAATGTACAATCATAGAACTATGGGATTTAAGGCCAGAATGGATCTTTTAGATCAAGTGATCCAATCCCCTATTAAATATATCAGATAAGAAAACAGATCTAGAATGGTGGAGTGATTGCCAAGGTGTAAATAGTAAATAATGGAGTCAGAATTAGATCTCTGGTCATCTGACTCAAAATCCAGTGTTCTGGGGAACATTGAAGGAAATTCTTTAATCTGTTGTAATCAGAATTTCAAGATGCAAATTATTTCCTATTTGCCCTGAGTTCAGATGATCTTTTTACTATTTAAAAATTATTATTATCACTATTGAACTATGTTGACCACATCCTTCTCCAAACCCCTATCTCATTTGCGATTACACAAGAATCCCTAACTACATATTGCCTTATATTATTTTTTAACTAAAAAATAGTTGTGTTGTAGTTGATGTTGCCACCCAACTATTTGTAAGTTTGTGGAGGTCAGGGAATGTATCTTTTTGTTTTCATTGTCACCTAAGATGCTTAGAAGGATGCTGAGTATGTGATTTCAATTCATTTAACATTTCTTCAATGAAATACATAAGGATCACTGCTCAATAAATTGGATTCTGATTATATTTTTATATGACCTATATTCCATTGCACACAGGAGTCCAATAATGCTTATTGAATAACCAAATGAATGAAAAAAATGTCTTCTAACTTTTTATATTAGAATACAAGTTTCATTTGGACACCAGCTAGTCAAGAGAGGATATAATACTTGAAATCTGACTAAATGAAGTCATAGCTATCAGGTTATTAGACAAGAGAAATATCTCAGGAACTTCAGGAAAGAAGATATAAGCAAGAAAATTACAAAACAAACAAAATCCAGTCTAAGGGCCAATCATTAAGAGCAGCACCTAATAAGCTCTGTAAGACAGAGGCTACCTTGTTTCATACTGCTTCCTAGAATTGTAAGACTTTGCACCAATAATGTTAATTATGGCTGGTGGAAATCAATGAAGTAAGCTAGAAATACCCTTTGTCTTTGAATAAAGTCAGGGCAAAGATATTATTATCACATAGAGATTCTTACACAATATAAATCAAAATCAGATTTTTTCCCAAATATTCCTAGACTAACCTCAAATCTTCCAGAATATGTGAAAAACATTTGTTTCTGATTATTTATTGAAGAAAACTGGCATCTTGTGCTAATTCTCTTTACTCAAGTCACTGTTAAGGCTCAAAGTAAAAATCTCAGTCTTCTAGCTTGGAATAATCAATGTAATAATTAACTATAAGGAACCTTCTACCTATGTTTTATTGGGCATTGACAGGGTATCATTTGTGATTTGACCCCTTCCCTAGAGCTAAAAGAGAAGCTCCTGAATTACTCAAGTTTTGGACAGCTCCCAAGTAAAAAATATCAAACTAGCTCCTTTATTTTTGCATCACCATATTCTTCCCTCTTTTCTACACATGGATTCTCTGGATATCATAATATTGTTCAGGAAATAATTAAGCACTAGAGGTCTTATTCAAATAAAAGCTATAGCATGAGCATGATGTTTTCAATATATTATAATAATTCTTCAGCTCAGCATTGCACTAATAAAACCTTAAGTTTCAGAAAAAGAAATGACGTCTCATTCATTGGTGTAATAAATATTTATTAAGAGTCTACTTTGTTCCAGTCACTCTCTTAGCCTTTGGAGATTAAAAAAGAAAACTAAAAGTCAGTCCCTCTTCTCAAGGAGCTTTTGGTGTAATGAGGAAGACAATGTGCAAACTACATTGCACAAGCAAGCTATATACAAGAGAAATTGGAAATAATTAGAGAAAGAAGGCATTCGAACTAAGGGGGATCAAGGAAGGCTTCTTAAAGAAGAAGGCATTTTATTTTAATTTATTTTTTTAAGTGGTGCCTTTTTTTAACTAAAGCTTTTTATTTTAAAAATATATGCATAGATAATTTTTCAACATTGATCCTTTTAAAACCTTGTGTTCCAAATTGCCTCACCTTTCTTCCATCTCCTCCCCTAGATGACAAGTAATCCAATATGTAATAAACATGTTAAAATATGTATGAAATCCAAAGCATACATACATATATACAATTATCTTGCTACACAAGAAAAATCAAATCAAAAAATGAGAAAGAAAATAAAATGCAAGCAAACAACAACAAAAAAGCGAAAATGCTATCTTGTAATCCATCCTGAGTTCCCATTCTTCATCACTGAACAACTGGAACTGGCCTGAATCATCTCATTGTTAAAAAGAGTCACATCCATCAGAATTGATTATCATATAATCTTCTTTTTGCTGTGTACAATGATCTTCTGGTTCTATTTATTTCTCTTAGCATCAATTCATGCAAATCTCCCCAGGCCTCTCTGAAATCATCCTGCTGATCATTTCTTATAGAACAATGATATTCCATTGCATTCAAATACCATAATTTATTCAGTCATTTTCTACTGATGGGTCTACATCAGTTTACATTTTCTTGCCACTACAAAAAGGACTGTCACAAACATTTTTACATATGTGGGTCCTTTCCCCTCCTTTAAGATCTCTTTGGGATATAAGCCCAGTAGAAACACTGCTGGATCAAAGGGTATGCACATTTTGATAGCCCTTTGGGTATAGTGACCCAGTTTTCCCACATCCCCTCCAACATTCATCATTATCTTTTCCTGTCATCTTTGTCAATCTGAGAGGTATGTAGTGGTACCTCAGAGTTGTCTTAATTTGCATTTCTCTGTTAAATAGTGATTTAGAGCACCTTTTCATATAACTAGAAATGGTTTCAATTTCTTTATCTGAAAATTGTCTATTATATCCTTTGACCTTTTATCAATTGGGGAATGGCTTAAATTCTTATAAATTTGAGCCAATTCTCTATATATTTTAGAAATGAGGTCTTCCTCAGAACCTTTGAATGTAAAAGTTTTTTCCCAGTTTATTGCTTCGCTTCTACTCTTGTCTGCATTAGTTTTGTTTGTACAAAACCTTTTTAACTTAATATAATCAAAATTATCTATTTTGTGTTCAATAATGAATCCAGTTCTTCTTTGGTCACAAAGCCCTTCCTTCTCCACAGATCTGAGAAGTAAACTATTCTTTGTTCTTCTAATTTGCTTATATCACTCTTTTTGTCTAGCTCATGAACCTATTTGAACCTTACCTTGGTATAGGGTGTTAAGTGTGGGTTAATGCCTAGTTTCTGCCATACTAATTTATAGTTTTCCCCAGAAATTTTTGCCAAATAATGAGTTCTTATCCCCAAAGCTGGGGTTATTGGGTTTGTCAAACACAAGATAACTGTAGTCAATGACTATTTTGTCTTGTGAACTTAATCAATTCCACTAATTGACTGCTCTGTTTCTTAGCCAGTTCCAGTTGGTTTTGAAGAATGCTTCTTTATAATATAGTTTTAGATCTGACACAGCTAGCCCCCCTTCACTGGTATTTTTTTTTTTCATTAATACCTTTGAAATTCTTGACTTTTGTTCTTGCAGATGAACTTTGTTATTATTTTTTCTAGATCTGTAAAATAATTTCTTGAGAGTTTGATTGGTATGGCACTGAATAAGTAGATTAATTTAGTATTGTCATTTTTATTATATTCGCTCGGCCTACCTATGAACACTTGATATTTTCTCAGTTTATTAGATCTGACTTTATTTGTGTGAAAAATGTTTTGTAGTTGTTTTCATATAGTTTCTAACTTTGCCTTGGCAGATTAAACTCTCCAATGTTATTTTAAATGGAATTTCTCTTTGAATCTCTAGCTGCTGGACTTTGTGGTTAACATGTAGAAAAGTTGATGATTTATGCAGATATATTTTGTATCCGGCAACTGCTAAAGTTGTGAATTATTTCTATAGTTTTTTAGTTGCTTCTCTAGTATTCTTTAAGTATATCATATCATCTGTGAAGAGTTTCTCATTACCTCCTCTAACTTCTGTAATTTCTTTTTCTTTTCTTGTTGCTAAAGCTAGCATTTTCAATAGAATATTGAATAGTAATGGTTATATGGGGACAATCTTGTTTCACCCCTGATTTATTGGGAATGGTTCTAGCTTATCCCCATATATATGATGCTTGTTGATAGTTTTAAATAGATGTTACTGATCATTTTAAGGAAAACTCCACTTATTCCTATAATCTTTAGTGTTTTTAATAAGAATGGGTGTTGGATTTTGTCATCTGCTTTTTCTGCCTCTATTAAAAAAAAAATCATGTTTTCTGTTAGTTTGGTTATTGATATAGTCAATTATGCTAATAGTTTTCCTTATATTGAACCAGCTTTGCATTCCTTGTATAAATCCTACTTGGTCATGATATATTATTTTGGTGATAACTTACTGTAATCTTTTGGTAATGTTTTATTTAAGATTTTGACATCAATATTCATTAGGGAAATTGGTCAAAAATTTCTTTTCTTTCTCTGTTTGACCTACTAGGTTTAGGTATCAGCATCATGTCTGTGTCATACAAGGAATTTAATAGGACTCCTTCTTTCCCTATTTTTTCCAAATAGTATGCATAATATTGCAATTAATTGTTCTTTAAATGTTTGGTAGAATTCACATGTAAATCCATCTGGCCCTGGAGATATTTTCTTAGGTAGTTGATTGATAGCTTGTTCAATTTCTTTTTCTAAAATGGGACTATTTAAGTAATTTATTTCCTCCTCTGTTCATCTGGGCAACCTATATTTTTGTAAGTATTCATCCATTTCACTTAGATTATCAGATTGATTAGCATACAGTTGGACAAAATGGCACCTAATTATTACTCTAATTTCCTCTTCATTTTGATATTAAAATCTTAATTTTTATTAGTTCCATGATTTTCTTACTTCAATTATATTAATCTCCCCTTTTATTTTCAAATTTTCAAATCTGGTATTTAATTGGGGGGGGTTTAATTTTTTCTTTTTCTAGCTTTTTTAGTTGCATGCTACATTCATTGATCATCTCTTTTTCTATTTTATGCAAGAAAGTATCTAGAGATCTAAAGCTTCCCCTAAGAACTGCTTTGGCTACATCCATAAATTCTGATATGTTGTCTCATTGTTGTCATTCTCTCAGATGAAATTATTGTGTCTATGACTTGTTTCACTGACTCATTCTTTAGGATTAAGTTAGTTTCCAATTAATATTTAGTCTATTTTTCCTTGGCCCTTTATTACAGGGAATTTTTGTTTCTTCATGATCTGAAAAAGATGCAATAACTATTTCTATCTTTCTGCATTTTGATTTTGAGGGTTTTATTACCTAAAACATGGTCAGCTTTTGTGTAGGTTTCATGTAAGGCCTAGAAAAATGTGTATTCCTTTCTGTCTCCTTTCAATTTTCTCCAAAGGTTTATCATACTTAACTTTTCTAAAATTCTATTTACCTAAACTTAATTTCTTTCTTATTTATTTTGTTAATCTATTTATTCAGTTCTGAGAGAACAAGGTTGAGATGGTTCATTAGTACAGTTTTGCAATATATATATATATTGCTTTTGCTTTTTCTAAGATCAGGATCACTACCCCTGCTTTTTTTTTTTTTTTTTTAACTTTAGCTGAAGTTAAATAGATTCTGCTCCAGCCTTGTATCTTTACTCTGAAAGTACCATCCTGCTTTAATGTGTTTCTTGTAAACAACAAATTGTAAGATTCTGACTTTTAATCCAGTCTGAAATACACTTCCATTTTATGGGAGAATTCAAACATTCACATTCAGAGAATTATAATGACTAACTCTATATGTCCTGCCATCTTATTTTCACTAGATTATACTTTCCTCTTTCCTTTCCCCCTTTCCCTCATCCTCATTGTTTTGTTTCTGACTTCCACCTTTTTCAGCCATTATCTTTTATAGCTCCTCCTACCTTTCTTATTCCTTTCCCCTTATACTTCTGTTGTCCCTTCTATTTATCTGCCCCTTTTCTATCTCTTTTTCTCTCCTACATCCCTATAGGCTAAGATGAGTTTCTCTATAAAACTAAGTATGTCTGATATTCTCTTTTGGAGCCAAATCCCATGAAATTAAGTTCACACAATGCTCATCTCCCTTCCTTTTTTCCTCCAATGTAATTGGTCTTTTTTTGCCTCTTCATGAGATGTAATCTACCCCATTTTACCCTCTCTTTCCTCACTTTTCAGTACACTTCCTTTTCCACCACTAGTTTTTTTTTTAATAGCATTAAAATAAAACCAAATTATTACTACACCCTCTAAGTATATCCCTAAAAGATATACAGTTTCAAGAATTAAACACATCATCTGCCCATATAGGGATATAAACTTTGTAACTTTTAAAAGAAATAGTTATTCCCTTTCCTTTTTACCTTTCTATGCTTCTCTTAAGTTCTGTATTTGGAGATCAAATTTTCTGTTTAGTTCTAGTCTTTTCATAAAAAAAAAAATGAGCTTCTATTTCATTCAATGTCCATCTTTTCCTGAGAAAGATAATGCTTAGATAATTGATACTTGGCTGCAATCCAAGCTCCTTTGCCTTTTGAAATAGTATATTTCAGGTCATTCAGTCCTTTAAAGTGGAAGTAGGAATTGGGTAATGTGATTGTGACTCCTCAATATTTGCAAAGTTTCTTTCTGGATACTTGCAATATTTTCTTCTTGATCTGACAATTATGGAATTTAGCTTTGAGTTTTCATTTTGGATCTCTTTCAGGACGTGATTGGTGAATTCTTTCAATGGTTATTTTATCCTCTGATTCTAAGACATCAGGGCAATTTTCCTTGATAATTTTCTAAAAGATGCTGTATAGGTGTTGTGTGCTTTCTAGAACTTCCAAGTTGGGATGCCACACTATGCTTTTTTAGAGCCCTTATACTGGAGTGCCAAAATATACCATCCGGACAAACTCTCTGGAGGACCTTGTTACCAGCCTGACTACTTGATCTTAGTGTAGGAGTGATGAGGCGAGATGCACGTAGATGGTCAAAACATAGAGTTCCTTTATTCCAAATTCTCTCACCCTTATATATGCTAATACCCTTATGTAACCAAAGAAACACTGTGTAGGGTATGTGTGACCACATAAATATTGCCACTTGGTACCACTCTGCTTCAACTACAACACAGGTTATCACCTCCTTCTGACTTCTCAGAAAGGCTGAGAACCCTTAGGGGAGATGGGGAGCCAAACCAGACATTGTCAGCAGGTTCCCTCTGGGCTGAAGTGTTTTATACTTCAACCAGAGTTTCCCCACTATCTGTGGCCCTCTACATCTCTCTCTTTCTTTTGTTTTAATTGAAGCAGGTATACATCAATGGCAGCATGGGAGGTATCACACAAGTAAATAGTAATATCACACAAGCAAGCAGTAATATAACAAACAATATGAATAAACAAGATACTATAAAAGACTTCCCTGAGTCTCAGAAGGAAGGTATAGAAAAATTATCAATTCATAAACACACATATACCTTTTTCAAAAGTCTATTATTTTTATGGTCATGGTAATGTTCATGAGTCAATTGCCATACACATAGGGTTAACTGTCATGATCTTTCAGTGGTGGGCACAGTACAGATGGAACCATCTTGATGTTCCTTGGGTCTTCTTCTTCATTTCTAGGATTTTCTCTTTTTCTGTCTCTCCAATGGACAAGGTGAATATGGCTTATTAGCACCCATCGGATTCCTTTTCATCTGTAGAAACACAAGTAAACTTTCTGGCCCAAGTGGTTAGTCTGTCTGGGCTCTTCTATTCACCACTTTCTGGGTTTCTCCACATCACCTGCTGATTATCTAAAGAAAATGGAGCTGCTCACACTGGATATTGCCCTTCCAGTAGGTTTTGAAACCTATCTGCTAGGGCCAATGCATCATCATCAAAAGTAAAAAAAAAAAAATAATAATAGTATAAAGGGTTAAATTTTAAAGTTCTCTAGGATTACCTGTGGCTCTTCCTCTTTTTTGTTTTTGGAGGAGCATCTTGATGTCTCTGTTCCTCCTCTCTTTTATTGCCTGTCCTTAACGATTGAAGGGTATGTGAAAATATGGTGTATGAAATATGATACTGGAAACAAAAGTGTGAAAAATGTTTAGAAGTATATGCAGGTCCATTATCTGGTTTATTGCTTATGGCACACCCATAATTGCAAAAGGTTGTATAAGAATTTAGTGACCACTTGGTACATCTCTTTTGCTGCTGGTATTGCAAAAGTAAATCCTGAAAGGGTGTCTACTACAACATGGATAAAAGACAGACAACTAAAAGACTTATAATGGGTTACATCCAGCTGCCAAATTTCAAACCACAGAGGTTCTTCTCTGGAGGAAGCGTAGGAGGATGGAAAGGAAGGGAAGCTGTACAGGCTTTTACTCTTCTCCTAGCTTCTTCTTTTGTTATCCCAAATTGCAGAATAAAGCTCGAGCAGCCTAATGATATTTAGAATGAGATTCTTGAGCTGCCTGAAATAAAGGAATATTGGCTAACATGGTGAGAAGGTGATCTGCCTTTGAATTTCCACAAAAAATAGGACCTGAAAGTTTTGTATGAGAATAGACATGCAAGATATAATACTTACTTGGATGTTTTCTCATTTGCTCATGAGGTTCCTTAAAGAGCTGATATATGTTAGAGAGTACAAATTTTATTTGGGTTGTGGCAATTCTTTGTACCACACCTACTGAATATGTAATGGGCTGAGGCTTGAGTTGATGCACTGAGGTCCCAAGCACATGAGGCTAAATAGTAATTGGACCATACTCTATTAATATATAAGCTTGAAGAAAGAATGACCCCCGCCCACTCTTTGTGCAAGTCCTGATGTGTTGTATAGGAAATGATGGGGAGGAGATGGCTCAGTGGGTAGAGCACCAGCCCTGAAGTCAGGAGGACCTGAGTTCAAATCCAGCCTCAGACACTTAACAATTCCTGGTTGTGTGACCATGGACAAGTCACTTAACCCCAACTGCCTCAGCAAAAAGCAAAAAGAAGAAGAGAAACAAACAGAATCATCATTTCCTATACAACACATCAGGACTTGCACAAAGAGTGGGCGGGGGCCATTCTTTCTCCAAGCTTATATATTAATAGATTATGGTACAATTACTATTTAACCTCATGTGCTTGGGACCTCAGTGCATCAACTCAAGCCTCAGCCCATTACATGAATAAGCCAAATCAGATGTTATATTTACATCTCCTGGATAATAAGCTAGCATGATGGTATACAATCCATTCTGCTGAGTGGACCGAAAGGGAGTTCTGACTACTTTTTCTATAATTATGTCAGGAGAATATACAGTACAAATGTTATGATTGAATGCATCTGTAAAAATGGTTGGTCCTTTAAAAGGAACCTTAGAAACCTTTTATTCAAAACTACATGTCCAATTATGTAATAGCTGGGTTATCTTTAAGATAGACCCATGTGTAAAATTTGAAGCATGACCAATAAAATTTGCCACTCTGGGATGGTTTCACAGAATACATTAATTTGTGCATTGGTATAAAAGGTCTATATCTAGTTAGGTCTTATTGCAGATAATTGTATTATTTGCTTAATGACCTTTAACCAGATTCCAGCCAAAAGCACTGGGTAAGGAATAATTCTTTGGTCTAGTTGTGCTTGGAAGATCATCCACTTGATCACACTGTCCCTTTGATGAAAGACTGATGTAGATGCCTCTTTTGTAGCAAAAACTGATATTTCCAAGGGTTTTTGAGTGACTCAACCACATTGGATAAAGCCTCTTCAGCTTCTTTTGTAAGCTGGTGTGGTGAGTCTAAAGCAGTATCTCTCTTTAAAATGTCATATAATGCTTGCAATTGATAGGTAGCTGAGCCTAACATTGGATTCATCCATTAAATATCTCCAATGATCTCCAAATGAAAGTCATTTAAAGCGTTGAACATCTCTGTTCTTACAGAAAGTTTTTGTACCCTAAGTACCTTGGGATATACTTCATATCCTAAATATTGAAAAGGAGCATGTCTTTGAATTTTCCCTGGAGGGAATATATACAATTGGTAGTTTCTGAGTGTTTCTATGATCTTTTGTAGACATGCTTGTAACATTTGTTCCTCAGGTGCTCATCCCAAGATATAATCCATAATTTAAACATAATCTAACTTTTGGAAATGCTTTTCTTACTGAAATAAGAACATCAGCCACATACATTTGACACATGGTAGGGTTACTTTTCATTACCTATGACAAAACTGTCCATTCAAATATTTTATAAAGCTCAGCTAAATTAATGCTGGGCACTGAAAAGGCAAATCTTTTCATATCCTCCTTAACCAGAGAGATAGAATAGAAACAATTCTTTATGTCCATAACCCAAAGAGACCATTCTATAGGCAACTGAGTAAGTGATAGAAGTCGAGGTTGAAGAGTTCCCATAGTTTCCATTTATTCATTCACTTTTCTCAAATCAGTCAACATCTTCCATTTTCCATAATTCTTTTTTATAGCAATACAGGGGAATTTCTAGGACTTAGATAAGGTTGTAGATATCCTTGGTCAAATTGTTCCTAACAAGGCCTGATTTTTTTCACTGGCTAAGGAATATTGTTCCATCCACACTGGTATATCCATTTTCTAATGGATGAGGATAGGTGTAAGGACTGATAGGTCTTCAACAGCTACCCTGCCTAAAAAGCCAGAGTGCTCAATAGTAATCCTAACTGCAGTAAAATGTCTCTTCTTTTTTGCCTTGCCTCAGGACATAGAAGGACAAAACTGGGCTCCAGGGGCTGATGGTATCATCACCCCTCCAGCTGCTGCTCCCCCTCCCATCCATGAAGGCAGAGTTGAGGTAGGAGGATGGGGAAGTGGAGGATACCCCAAGAGTACATATTTGGCCTTAGGTGGAAGTGAAGGTGGACTTAAAAACTGAGGAGTGCCACACCCCTCAAACCTCCCAGGGTAGTCTTTATCTCCCTTCCAACCCAACTCTCCAGGCCCCTCAAACTTCCTAGAGCAGTAACAAGCAATATAGATCAACAAAACACTAAACAAACAAACAAACAAACAAAAACCTTCCTTAGCTCTTCCCGGTGTGGTGTACCCTCCCAGGCTACAGGCATCAACTCTCTGCTTGTTTTTCTCCTCACTTCCTAGTTTGATACCCCACGTTAAAAGCTTTCTTTTTATTTTTCTTATGTGTGGGATTCCTTAAAGCCAATTTTATCCCATTGTATTCAGTTAGTTGTTCTCCCACTACCCTCTATATCTCTGGCTCCACACTCTCTTCCTTAAAGAGTCAAGGAAAGATGCCCTTCTGAGCATTTGAGAATTCATTGATCTGCTTCTGAATTACCAACAAATCCTGCTTCTCTACTAACCCAAATAAGCATGCTCTGTTCTTCCTTCAGAAGGGAGGTTCTTTTCTTACTATATGCCCCATTTTGGCTGAAAACCAAAAGTGACTAGTTTAGCCCTTACTGAATCTTCCCACTTGCCTATTTTTATAATCACCTTATTCTTAAGGTCACAGCGACTCCTCTGTGGAACTCAGCCAATCTCATCAGTAGCGAGGCTGTATCTAAGGCCCTATAGCTAGGTCCCTACATTGGGTGCCAAATGTTGTGTGCTTTCTAGAGCCCTCACACTGGGGTGCTGCCAAAATATACTGTCCAGAGTAGATCTCTTGAGGATCTTGGGGACAGCCTGAGTCCTTGGTCTTAATAAAGGAGTAAAGAAGGCATTCTCTTACTCTTATATACCCTAATACATTTATATAACCAAGCACACTGTAGCATATGTGGGACCTCGTAAACAACTTGGTATTATATGTAGATGTCCCTTTGCCACCTGCTATCACTCTGCTTCAATCACCACACAGGTTGTCACCACACCCTGACTTCTCAGGAAGGCCAAGAGCCCTTAGGGGAGATGGGGAGCCAAACCAGACATTGTTAGGAGGTTCCCTCTGGGCTGAAGGGTTTTATACCTCACCCAGAGTTTCCCCACTATGTGTGGCTCTTTTTTTTTTCCTCAGGGTTTTCAGGGATTCCAATAATCCTTAGATTGTTTTTCCTGGATCTATTTTCTAGATCAATTGCTTTTCCAATGAGGTTTTTTATATTTTCTTTTATTTTTCCCTTTTTTTTTTTGTTTTGTTTGACTGATTCTTGATGTCTCATTGAGTCATTCACTTCCATTTGTTCAATTCTAATTTTTACTGAATTATTTTCTTCAGTTAGCTTTTTTATCTCCTTTTGCATTTGGCCAATTGAACTTTTAAATGAGTTGTTTTGTTCATTGAATTTTTTTCCCATTTCACAAATTCTGTTTTTTAAGGAATTGTTTTCTTTTTCCATTCCTTAAAATCTATTTTGTTAGGAGTTATATGCTTTTACCATTTTGATAAATCTATTTTAAAAGGAATTTTTAGATTATTTGTGTGTTTCCTTTTCCAAACTCTCCTGCAAAGTTCACATTTCCTTTCCATATTTTTATTCTCTCTTTTAACATCCTTTTTGAATTCTATCAAGAGAGTCTTGTGAGATGGAAACCAGCTCATATAACCCTTGGGGGCTTCATCAGGAGACATTTTGCCTTTAGTGTTCACAGGGTTTGGAGGTCTGTTCTTCCCTATCTTCATAATAGCTATCTATGGTCAGAGCTCATTTTGCTTTTTTTGCTCATTTAAAAAAATAGAAGTCTGCTCTTAGGGCAACTTGTTCCAAGCTTCATCTACGGCAACATTAGCTTCACATTGTCCTGTGGCTAGTGCTGCTGGCTTCCTTTCAGTGCTGGGTGGTTGTGGCTAAATCCTGTGTTATTGTGGGGTTCAGGAGCTCACTATTTGCCTTTTGCAGTTGCATTGAATATCTCATAGCTAATCTGCTGATCCATTGGCTTTTAAATCAGGATAGAGTAACCAATGTTGCTGTATTTTGGCTGAGAGCCTCCTGGTAGCCCCCTGGCATGCTGGATGCTTCACTGACCTTGGGTCTCTTTGCTGTGCCTGAGCTGGGCCTTTTCCTTTCTCCCTGCCATTGGAATAGGCCTTTTCTGAAGTTTTTCCAAAATATCTTCTGCTGGAAATTTGCTACATTCCAAATATTTGTGGATTCTGTCACTCTAAAACCCATTCATAGACTTGATCTGGTGTTGATCTGATGGAACCCAGGAAGATCTCAGACAAAAAACTGTCTACTCTATACCAACTTAGCTCCACCTCAGCCAGTGAGTATTCTCAAAAACACCTGCAAAGGTCTATGAATGTATCTATTCAAAGTGGACATGTAAAAGTGAGTAGAGAAGAGGGTTCAAACTGGCTTTGTAAGATCTGTTATTATAGATGGAAGAGTACAACCAGGATAAATCGGTTACCTCAAGATAAGCCTGGGTTTCTTCCATTCTGCCTGTTCTGGTTTTAAATCACTTGTCTTATGCCTGGATAAAAAAAGTTTTGCAGGTGTGCACTGTTTTTCAGAGCAAAGCATGCTTGTGATTGCAACACAGGCAGAGGGCTAGTTCTTTGTGGAATCCCTCCTACTACTAATACTTTGGAGAAAGTGGGGCATTGGACTGGGATGTCAGCATTCTTATTCTGACACTTTAAAAATATGCCATATGTTTGCCTAGCAGCAGAGTTCAGAGATTTTTCTATGCTGACCAGAATGAGTATGTTGAAATGAAAGCTCAGAGTATCAAGGCTCTAAACCCATGTTAGAATTTTGTGAGTTCAAATTGATTCTAATTTGATTCTTTAGGCTTTTTCCTGTATATAGACCCAGGTACTTTGTCCCGCTAAATCTTTTTAGTTAAATTTTATGGATTTAGACTAGCATGACACTATCTACCCAAAGCCAAAACACTGGACCATGCTCATGTAAAAATCACTCAATTATTCATGTGATGCCTATATGACACCAAAGCAATCAGTTTGCCTGAATTGATTGGATATTTTAATATTATCTAAACAAAACAGATGCTAGGTATAAACAATCCAACTCTCATTGCTTAGCATGTAAAAAAAATTAATTAAACCCACTTTGTATTACTGTGGAAACCCAATGCTAAATTCTCTTCTAAAACTCTTCTAAAATAACAAGCGTTTTTTAGGGCTTAAAGTGTTTGTAAATATTTCTGTAGCAAAAAGATCTCAGGACTTAATGCATTTTATCTAGTACTTGTATTACTCCTTGGAGTGATTCTTGAGAGTCACAGGCTCATATGTAGACTGAACTTTTTTGGCTCCATGTCAGAAATTCCACCCTATATAGTAGTTGCCTAGTAAATTCTCTTTATATCAAGTTGAGTTAGCAAAACACTTAGAAGGTCTTATATTATTAAATTTTGCATTTCCCTCTTATATTCCCTTACCTTAAGCATCCTCTATCTTTTCTCTTGAGTCCTTCCTAAAATCCCATTCTTAAAGCACTAAATAAAGCATTCTCATTATCAGTGAATGGCTTGAATTCCAATATCAAAAGTTATCCCCAGGATTAAACCCAGTGTTCTTGACCAGACCCAACAACCCCCTGTAATGGTTTCTTGGGTATCCTAGGCAACTACTATATAGGGTGGCCCTGCAGTTTGTGTGTGTGTGTGTGTGTGTGTTATTAAAGCTTAAAGAGTACTTAAACAATTAAAACTTTAAATTACACTAAAATTTTTGGAAAGTCTGCATGATGGTAAAGGAATTTCTGACATGGAGCCAAAAAAGTAAATGGGTATAGGGTTAGTGAGCACAAGCTGAATGAAGGGGAATTGGCCAAAGAGATGGATAAGAAGTTAGATTTGCATGGGCCATGTTGATACAAAAGCCATTTTCTCCTAAGGGAATGGGATTAATTGGGTGGGAATCATGGAAAGAAAAAAGAAAGAAGTCAACAAGTCACTGACTTGGTTTAGCAACAGGCTTTATCAGAAATCATTAAGTGAAAGAAAAGGAGTGGTGTGCTATCACAAGGGATGAAGAGGACACAGAATGGAGACTGATAGCTGAGTTTTGTTTCTCTGAAAGACTTCAGCCTTCTTTCCTGTCAGGATCACTTACCCAACACCACAGGGGTATTAGAATCTTTTTGCAGATAAAATCTTGTAGTAAATACTATACTGTAAATGTCAAATGAGCTGCTGAGGTCATAGATTAGCCAACCATTTTTCTGAGAATGCTATTTTTTGGAAGGGTAAGGAGTCTTCTGTTCCTCCTCTGTATATCAGGCTCAGTATTCCTGTGGATAGACTTCAATCTTAAACATTTTAAATCTGATATATTAGATAAGCACTTTGTCTCCTGCTTCCTCTTTGCCAGACTATTGCTCTCTTGCATTTCTCTAAGTTTCTTTCCCTATTCCCAAACCCTTGCCTACATTTCTAGGAAGATCGGATTTCTCTGTAAATGTCTATTCCTAATATTGATCACTATTTTTTCTCTCTGGAAAACTAAATATGCAATACAATGTTTCAGAAATTAACAGAGACAACTCTTCTAATTCTAAGATTTATGTTCACAATTCTGATTATTTACAGTGGGCAAAGATATTTAGACTGAAGTCATCCTTGCCAGAGTGGTACAGTGGAAAGAGTAAAAAGATTTGTACTTAGAAGATCAGGGTATAGGTCTTGGCTTTACCACTTAATACATTTGGGATTTTGAGCAAATCACTTAATTTCTCTGAATCCTAGTTATTAAACCCATAAAATGTGATAATTCCCAAGATCTCTTGTAACTTGAAATTTATGATTTTATGATCTTTTTCCCACCAATTACTGATCTCTCTTCCCAAATCTCCTAGCCTCTTGCCCTCTTGCAGACAGATCTTCCTACAGATAGACCTTGAGAAAAGAAGGCTTCCTCTTGATAGATCCAACCCAGGACTCCTAACTCCCAAATGCTAACAATTTTTTGGGGGGAGAAATAGAACTGTGGGGAGTTGATTAACTGAATTTGCCACATCTTTTTTTTTTTTTTTTTCACTTTAATTCTAGCCTCCACTTTCCTATTTCTCCCCATCTAACAAGAAAGAGGAAGCTCAGTTCACATCAGGTCAAATGACTGTTCTCAGAGATACTACTGGGTTGTTCTATATAAGAATTTGAGTAATTGCCATTACTCAGTAGTTTGCCTTTCTAAGCCCTTTCTTTCCCACTTAGAATAATAGTATTAGTGGTGGAGGAGAATTCAGATTACACCCAAATTAAGTGATTTCTGCCTAAGAATTCCCCTCTTTGCTCACTACCCCATATCCCACATTTCTTTCTGTTTATTCTGCATGTTATCAGCTACATATCCAAGTACTTACCAGTTTTCTCTGCCCTTAGGATTTAAGGCCCTTGAGAGAAGTGACTGTTTTTGCTTTTACCATATGTTTAAAGGTGTCTATGATATGAAAAAATCTTTTTTAAAAGTTTCAAAATTTATTTTAAACCTAAATACAAAATATGCATTGTAACATCAGAGGATGTTAATACCCCAGTTTGAGAGGAAGATATCTACCCCAGACAGCTTGTGGACAGAGAGTACAGAATGTGGTTTGAGGACCTCCACTCATATCCTAGATTTGTCATTAATGAGATGTGGCTGAATCACAACCTCTCTGGATCTCAGTTTCTTTATTTGTAGGGCAAAGATATTAGATCAGATGTTCTTTAAGCCCTTTTTTATCTCTAAATTCACAATCCTAAAATATTCAGAGACAAAATTTCCCACAGTTGTATTGTAGTCTTTTCAAAGTAATCAACCTAAGAATATCCTGAAAGAAGCTTTTTATATGTCCCATATTTATCTCTACACCCAAATTCTCTTTGTTGTCTTGTCTTTTCCCCCCTACTCTAACACTCCTACACTGTCATTTCACAGAGAGATCAAGTATTAAGATTCCTTCATATTCTTCTTTTTCTAGGGGGAACAAGAAACACACTCCTTTCAAAAAGCTATATTCCTGTTGGTATGCTAGATAGAGTTCTAAACTTGAAATCAGAAAGTTTGTGTATAAATATCTACCTCAAGTTACATAACTGTTCTTAGCCTCAGTTTTCTTATTTATAAGTTGAATATACAAACAGTACATAATTCACAGGTTGTTGTGAGAATCCAATGACAATAAATATGAAGTACTTTATAAAATCTTCAGGCATCATGCAAATATTATCTATTATAATTATCAAGCCCTTTGTGCTTTAAAGAGTTAGTGCTTAATTTATTTATATCCATTTTTAGTCAAAATTTTCAATGTCTATTTAGCTATATGCTTGTGGAGATTTTTGCAAATTAAAGAAATTATCTGGGTGGAGACATTTATTGGAGCCAGAAGAATAATCCAAGCTATTTCCTTGACATGCTAGTGGGTGTTTCTTTATCCTGGGATCAAGTATATTCTTGTTTTATATTCCATTCCTACAATAAGGCCTAGCATAAAACATGGTAAAGAATAGGCATAAATTAAGTGCTATTGATTGATGATTCCATACCTGGGGAAAAATCTCTTGGGTAGCAGCATAGTATGCTGAAAAAAAAAACAAAAACAAAAACTGAAGTGCAATCCAATCTTGACTTTAATGTTGATTTAAATCCCTGCTCTGTGACCACAATGAAACATGTTCTCTAAGAATTTGTTTTGCTTAACTATCCTATGCTGAAATTTTTGCCTATTATCTCAGAGAATGAAGTGGTATAAGGGAACATATGCCCAGAGATATTGAAGAAAATGTTTGTACGTTTATTTTTGCTCTGCTTTTGAAGTAAATATTATTTTGTAAAAGCTACAAAATGTTATTAAGTTGAACTGGGGTGTTAGTAAATGTCCCTTAATAACAAGGGAGACTTAGATGATAAGAGCTTGGAAAAAAAATTAATTTCACAGATTTCTTTGAGTGGTACACAGTCTTTCTGACACTGAGAGAGTGGCCCCAGATTACATATGTTATGTGAAGAATGTATTTTATGAATCTTAGAGAACTATACAAATGTATTATTGTTATTCAAGTCTGGTATTCTTTTTACTCTATCAAATGAGTTATTTGGCTAGAGAGATTTATTCTCTAATTCTGATATCACAAAATAGAGTGATTAACATGTTTATCCTAGAATATTTTATCCTCCTCCCTTATGCTTTTCCATCCTTTATAGAATTTAGGAATAGAAAGAATACCAGACTTGGATAACAATAATACATTTGTATAGTACTTTAAATATAGAATATAGGACTGTTCACAAGTAAAGTAGCAGTGATACGTTTAAAAAAAAAATTATGCTTGTATTCCTAGATAGGCTATCAAGAATACATTTCAATATGATAGCCATTTTCTTCCATCTAAAAGCTCATTATTTACATTGTTAAAAACAAAAAAAGAACTATAATCATACTTCTTTTATAGTTAAAGATGTGCTGGTAAATGTTTAGTTGATTTGGTGAAAAATAAACAACAAAAATCCCAAACACATGAGAAACTTAATTTTAATCCACATCATTATTTTGAATTACTATGCAATCCACAAAATAATAAATTAAAACCTAATTTGTAGCATTTGCCATTTTTGAGCTATAAATCTCTCACTTAAAATTTAACAATGAGTTCTCATAAGTTATTTAAACTTTCTTCAGCATACCTTTGCTCATATCCTACATAATACCTAAGATAATTTTTGCCCAGTTTGTCTGAACTTATGATATCCTTGAGTTAGAGAACAACCAATAATGCAAACTCCCTCTTACCAAAACAGATGCACAATTTTGTGACAACTTCCAGTTGCATAGAAAGTTATGAAAAGTTATGTGCCTTATTCCCAATAGTCATACAAATAATATATGTCATAAGTAGGACTTGAAATCAAATCTCCTTGGCTCCTATCTTTTTTCAAATCATTATATTCCTATGCTAAAGCACACAGAAAAACAACAACAACAATAACGACAACGACAACAACGACAACGACAATTTATGGCTTTATTGATAAGTTCCAACAATGTTAAGAAAGGAAGTAAAAGAAACAATGAATAAGAAAGAGGAATGTATCTGAGGTTATTGATTTTATCAGTCACATTATAAAAAATAAAAGGAAATTAGTCTCATCATTTTATGCTTATACTTCCTCTCTCTCCCCCCTCTTTTTCCTCCTCCCCCCAGCCTTTGGAGGCAATTGGGTTAAATGACTTGCCTAGGTTCACACAATTAGCATGATTTTAAGACAGGATTTGAACTTGGGTCCTCCTAACTCCAGGTCGCATCTATTGCCCCTATACTTCTTTTAAAAAATAATTCACTTTGTTTATAAGACTTGACTTTAAATGACTTTTGGCTATTTCCCAACATCAAATCTAACCTCATAAAATGAACGTTTTATGAACACTGAGAATGTTCAAAAGAATGTTTATTAAAATCAGTGTCTCAGTGATGGAAGAAATCTTGAAGTTCATTCAACCTCTGCTTCACCCAAAGCAGGAATTTCATGTACAATAAAATTAATCAATGTACTCTAAAGGACATTGCAAAGGAGTAAGCAATCCCATCAAAGTTTTCAGCAAGGGAGTATATCTAGCCTCCTGCAATGGCCTTCATTTACCTAGAATTTTAAAATTCTAATATGTTTGTCTAAGCATGTCATATTACTTAATATGACATTTATATTAGTTGCATGATTAATTAGAATTTAATGACAAGCATTTATTAATCATCTGCTATGTGCAAGATATGATGCTAAGATTGAAATGATCGTAAAACTAAAAGATGTGGCAAATTCAGTTAATCAGCTGCCCCAATTTAAGGGAGAAATGTCAGGTAAATTTGTAATTTGCTTTAGATAGAAGAGAGAGAAAACAAGAAACTGATCAAAGTTCTGAACAAGTTATGATAATGCTAGATTTATTACCTCCAAACCTAAACTATCTGGTCTAGCATGCCAGCTTTTATAAAAAAGGAACTGATAAGAACCTATTAAAAACATTGTAAGGGTCATATAGGAATTTTTCTTTTTTGCTCACCCAAAGATGTCTTCACCAACACTTCTTCACATTGCTGGAAATTTTATCATTAAAGAATTGGCTTTGGGGCCTTGAATTTTTCAATTCTGAAGAATATCTAATTAAAAGTATAAATATTCCTGGGAGTTAATCCCATGTCTATATTCACTAAAATTTTTGTTATAATTAGTAAAACCATGGAATCATAGTTATAAAGGAACTTGTATATCATCCAATCTAATTTTTTTATCTAAATTATGAATCCCCTCTACAATATCCCAGCAGATGGCTATTCAGTTTCTTCCAAGAAAATTTCTAAGAGAGAAAGGATAAATTTTATATGATCTAGCTAAGTTGACCTAGTCAAGTATTTAATAATGTGTGTTTCACTAAAATGATGGGCTAAATTTAAGCTTACTTCTCCCATGCATGCTGTACTTGTGGGAAGAAGTGAATTAAGTTATTAGCAAAACATTTCTTATTACCTGTCCTAACTATGTTAACCAAGAGTATTAGTAACTACTCTCTGGATTCAACCTACCCATTGGAAAAGAAGCGGAGTATTATCATTCTTTCTCTTTCTTTTTTTCTTTACTTTTTCCTTCATCCCTCCCTCCCTCCCCCCTTCCCTCCCTTACATCATTCCTTCCTTCTTCCCGTCTTTTTTCCTTCCCTCCCTCCTTTCTTTTCTCCCTCCCTTCCCTTCTCCCTCTCTCCCTTCCTCCCTCCCTTCTGACCTTCCTGTTTTCCTTCCCTCCTTCCATTCCTCCCTCCCTTCATTTTTCCCTCCTTCCCTGCTTTCCTTCCTTCATCCTTCTCTCCTTCCATTCCTTCCTCCCTGCTTCTCGCCTTCCATTCCTTCTTCCCTCCCTCCCTTTTTGCTGCTGTACCTCCTTTCCTTTTTCCTTCCTTCCTTCATTTCCTCCCTCCTTCCTTTTTTCTTTCCTCCTTTCCTCCCTCTTTTGCTCCCTCCCTCCTTCCTTCCCTCCCGTACATTCTTCCCTCCTTCTTCCATTCTTCCTTCTTTCCTTCCCTTCCTTTCTTTTCTCCTTTCTTTCCCTCTCTTACATCTTCCTTCCTTCCTTCCTGCCTTCCTTCCTTCCCGCCTTCCTTTCTTCCCCCCCTCGCTCATTTCCTTTCTCCCTCCCTTCCCTTCTCCCTCTCTCCCTTCCTCCCTCCCTTCTGTCCTTCCTTCATTCCTTTCCTCCTTCCATTCCTTTTTCCCTCCCTCCTTTTCCCCCTCCTTCCCTCCTTTCTTTCTTCTTTTCCTCCCTCCTTCCTTTTTTCCTTTTCCCTCCCTACTTTCCTCCCTCCTTCTATTTCTTCCTCCTTCACTCCTTCCTTTTCTTCCTCTTCCCTCCTTTCCTTTCCTTCCTCCCTTTCTTCCTTCTTTCCTTCCTTCCTTCTTTCCTTCCTTCCTACCTATGTAATCTACTATTTGATAAACCCAAAGACTAGAATTTCTGGGGTAAGAATTCAATATTTGACAAAAACTGCTGAGAAAACTGGAAAACAGTATGACAGAACCCATGCTATACCAATATAAGGTTAGAATGGGTTCATGATTCGGACATAACTGGTGATACTATATGTAAATTAGGAGGGCAAGGGATAGTTTACCTGTCAGATCTTTGGAGAAGGAAGGAATTTATGACCAAAAAAAGAAAGAAAGAACATTATGAAATGCAAATGGATACTTTTGATTACATTAAATTAAAATCTTTTTGTATAAACAAAATCAATGCAGTTAGTAATAGAATAAAACTAGAAAGATGGGAAGCAAGTTTTATAGCCAATGTTTTTGATAATGTTCTCATTTCTTATAAAAATAGAGAATTGAACCAAATTTGTAAAAATATGAGTCATTTCCCAGTTGATAAATAGTCAAAGGATGTGAACAGACAATTTTCAGATGAAGGAATTCATCTATAGTCATATGGAAAAATACTCTAAGTCCCTCCCTATTGATTAGGGAAATATATATTAAAACAACTCTGAGGTATCACCTCATACCTATCAGATTGGCTAAGATGACAGAAAAAAAAGGATAAATGTTGAAAGGGATATGAAAAAAAACAACAACTGGAATACTAATGCATTTTTGGTGGAGTTATGAACTGATCCAACCATTCTGGAGAGCAATTTGGAACTATGCGCCTAAAGAGCATATAATATATACTCAATACCACAACTAAGTGTATATTCCAAAAAGATAATAAAGAAGAGAAAAGGAAAAAGGACCCCACATGTGCAAAAATACTTTTAGCTGTTCTTTTTGAGGTGACAAAAAATTGGAAATTGAAGGAATGCCCATCAATCAAAGTATGGCTGAACAAACTGTGGATATGAGTAGGTAGATTTCAGAAAAATCTGGTAAGCCTTACATGAACTGATGCTGAGTGAAGTGAACAGAACCAGAACATTGTACCTACCAACAGCAATATTGTCTAAAAAAAATATCAACTATGATAGACTTAGTTCTTAACAATATAGTCATCCAAGCAATTTCCAAAAGACTTATAATGGGAAGTGTTATTCACATTCAGAAAAATAACTATGGAATCTGAATTCAGATTGTAGCATATTATTTCCATTTTTTAAAAAATTATTTTTGTTTTTTCTTTTACATGATTTTTCCCTTTTGTTTTGATTCTTCTTTCATAATATGACTAATAGGGTAATATGTTTAACATGATTATACATGTTTAGATTATATTGGAGTTCTTGATGTCTTGGAGAGAAGGAGTGGAAAGGAAGAGAGAATGAAAAAATCTGAAACTCAAAATCTTACAAAAATGAATGTTGAAAACACCTTTACATTTAACTAGCAAAAAATAATATTATTAAGTGCAAAAAAGAGTATGATATAGAGACGTTATCCAATGTCATATAGCTAACAAATGTCAGAGTCTTTACTTGAAACCAGATTTCTGATTTCTGAAATCATAGACTAGAAATGGAAGAAATCTCAGAAGCCATGTAGTCCAACTCTCATCTTATATTTGAGGAAACAGATCCAGGGAGATTTAAAGGCTAGCCTAAGATGACATAGATACTAAGCAAAATTGGACAAACTTTGTTGCAAAATTTGAATTCAAGTTCTCTGACTTCAGTGTCAAAGTTCCACTATTTTTCAGTGACTATAGACCTTGGTTTCTTCATTACATTTTCTTTTTTTAACTTAGGGAAAAGGTTTTATAGTCCCCATCTTTCTTCTTGTTAGATTTGCTCCATTATTTCTGTCTTTAAATTTTTTTGCAGATCAGTTTTCTTGTTCAATAATTTATTTGTTGTTCAACAAATAAATTATCTTTTTCAACTTCATGTTTACATTATTACATATATATTATAGTGTTATGGGCCAGAGCTTCTTACTCCCTGAAAACAAATAAACTCCTTAGTCTCAAAGGTGACTAATGTTTTAAATACTTCTTGACAAGAAACAAAGCCTTTTAATCTTATAATGTTTGTGCTATCTTGAGTAAGTGATGTACTAGAAGGATGAGGTTGATAAAAAAAAAATGTGCTTGATCTTTCAAGGTATTCTCAGATTCCTTATTAACTTCTCTGAGTTTAATTATTTTTTAACTTGATTAATAATGGGATTGCCTCAGTAGGTTGCATGATAAGAATTAAATTAAATTATATGTGGAAAAATATAGTTGTCAATTATTATTACTTTATACTTTTGCCCTGAACTGGCCCTGATAACTGTTATGATTTTAAGCAAATCTGACATATTATCAGAAACCAGAAAAAGATAGCTAATCTATGGGCTTGGACTTACAAAAAAAAATTAAACAGACCAGCTTCCAATATAATTTCTAAGACTATGTAAGGCCTTCTTGCTCCCTGAAAACAAATAAACTCTTTAGTCTCAAAGTTGACTAATGTTTTAAATACTCCTTGACAAGAAACAAAGCTTTTAAATCTTATAAAAAAAAAAAAAACAACAACAGAGCCTTAATGCCAATTACTCCGAGTGAGAGATTACATGATTGATTTGAATTTACATTAAAGTATAAATGACCAATATCATATTCTTTCCCCAGAAGCAAGTTTTTATGAAGATGAGAAAAGAGCACTTGAAAATTGTTCTGTTTCCTGTCATAGTGTAATATAGATCTAGGGCCAGAGGCTCAGGAAGGATAGATGATTTGTCAAAGGTCACACAAGTAGCTTGGCGGACCCCAAATTTAGATTCAAATTCTGACTATGAATTTCACCTGCTGTCCATCCAGTAATCCCTGCCCTTTGGCGGTGCAATTTGTCAATTTCTGACTTGAAACTTGACCTTACTTCACATCTGATTATTAATTTAGTCAAAACTCTCTTTGCTTTTGGTTACTACATCATTATCCTTATCATACTTTTGATTAATAAGCAAGCTTCCTTTTCTTTGATCTGCAGCTCTTGGTACTTGTTGAGAAAAAGGATTCCCCCTGCCTTTTTCCCTTTGCTTATATATCACTCTCTGTGCCCCTTCTCCTCTTCGTTAACCTGCAGAACAAATATATGGGAGAAAGCAGATCATGTTCTAGCAGGTCCTTCCTCAAAAGATTTTATAATATAAATGAATGAAAGGCATATGGGACAGATAATACAGTCCTAGCCTCTCCAATCTGTGTGATACATAGCACACTTCAAAGGCATTATTCTTTTTACTCTGGTAGTAGCTCTCTTAGGGGCAAAACCAGCCTTGCTAATGGAGATTTTTTTTTGTTCTATAAGATAGTACTTTTTTTATTCTTTTATCATTAATTTAACGTCTTTAAATCTTAACATTTTATAAAAGTTCAAGAAAAATCATCTCCTGGTCACTCAGGCACCCCAGTCAGCTCTTGAATTTCTTACATGAAATAAGAAATAAGTGTAGTAGTACAAACAGATTCTTTCATTATAACATTTTCTTTTTAGTGTTCTAAGAGTGAATACAATGGAACCTGTTAACACATGTATTTGCTGTCATAGTGACCTCATCCTGCTACTCACAGACACAGGACTGTTTTGCTAGCTTTGTTATATTTCATCAGGCCTAGAGATTAGCTCTACATTATGTAATAAATTTAATATAATTAAATACATTATCAAAAATCATATCAATATAATAGAATAATTAAATTTCATGTTCTTTTAGTATTCATCTTAAGCCAGACATCATTGAAGCATAGTCCAGAATCACTCTTTGACTAGCTCTGTTTTAGACCTGGACCACCCATTTTCCTTGCCTTAAACAGTGCAGTCAGTGGCTCACCATAATAGGGCTGGATTTAATTTTGAATTCAGATCAACCTTATTCTTATTATCGTTCAAAATCCCCCCAAATTCTAGTAGTTGAGTATCATCAGTCTCCCCTAATAGCAGAAAAGATAGCCATGTGTCACTATACTTTGCTTTCTTACCCTTGATCCTGAGTAGACTCTCTGCTGCTGCCCCTTAATTATGCACAGCCTTTACCATGTTTCTATTAATATATGCTTCCCACTCCAGATATTTTATTGGCTTCTGCATGGACTCAGCCTAACTTCTGTAATGTTTGGGCTAGCTTTCTGGAGGATCTTGGGACCAGCTTCGATCTTAGTGGAGGAATGAAGGAAGCAGGAGAGTCACCAGGAAGATGGTCAAAAATGGAATGTCTCATTTCTACTCCTTCTCAGCCTTAAAAACCTTGGTATGATTACATCATTACAGCACACTATGTATGTGTGAATTAGAGAACCATTACTTCACCATGCTAAACACTAAGTATAATATATATACTATAAAACCATCAACTCATCAATTCCACTGAGTTAACACCTTGTTGTAAGTATCCCTGTTACAAGTATTCTCCAAAGTTCCAGCCCTCTACAAACTTATTTTTAGTTTATTAAAAATTCAGGTAGTGTAAAAATAAACAACAAAAAAACCTCTTTACTAGGACAACCTTGGTCTCACAAATCTACAGTTACATACTTTCAATGATCATCTTCTTTGCTTCAATGTAATCAATAACAGTAATAGTGAAAAACTTTTTGATCTTTTTAGTTTTCCTCACTAGCTTCCACTCAACCAGAGCTTTAGAATTCAAGAGTCTATTCTTATAGGATTATGTTATGTTTTTGTATTTATCTCATTACCTAATTTTCTTTCTATCTTCTGTAGTTATTTTTTGAAAATCTACATTGAACTTGCCTTATACATCACCAACATAGTCCATTACAAATTTACAATATTAATAAAGCTAAGAAATATAGCACCTTAAAGCAGCTAGTTGGTTAAATGGATAAAGTATTGGGCCTGTGGTCTGGAAGAACTGAGTTCAACTATGTCCTTAGATACTTACTTGCTGTGCAGCCTTGAGGAGGTCACTCAATCTCTGTCTTAATATAATGGAAAAGGAAATAGCAAATCATTCCAGTATCTTTGTCAAGAACACCTCATGGACAATATAGTTTATGATAAGTCAAATTGTCAGATACAATTGAACAACTTCATTATAACAAAATATAGCACTTTAAAATCTACAAAGAAATTCAAATATATTTTCATATGTGATTTTCAAAATAGCTCTATGAAGTAGGTGCTATTTTTGTTGCCATTTTATATCTAAGGAAAGTAAGACTGAGAGGTGACTAATTTGTTCAGAGTCACACATTTACAGATAGTAAATGTCATAGGCAAGATTGAGATCCAAGTCTTTCCAACTCCATTGTATGATTAATGCACTATCCATTTTAACACCTAGGCGCCTATAATTTGAAAATTGCCAATATAAGAAAAACACTTACTATTAATTTTAACTATTTAGTCAACAGATTTTTCAAATAGAAGCCCATAGTACAAAAGGAAGATGTATAGAAGAAACCAAAAGTGAAATAAAGACAATAGAATAAAACATATGAAATTGTCATATTTGTTTAACAAATTCAACTTTTCATTGCTTTTTCATATTGTTACATCATTTGATCCCTATAATAATAGAAATTGTAAAGTTCAAGTGAGGACATATTGGGATTGAGTGGGCAAATTTAATATACTGGCATTTTATTTATTTTAATTGTAGTAAGTTTATTTATTTTTAATACACATTGCTCTATGAATCATGGTGGGAGAGAAAAATCAGAACAAAAGGGAAAAACCATGGGAGTGATAAAAAAAGCAGAAAAAAGAAGTGCATATAGCATATGTTGATTTACGTTCTTAGATCTTTTTCTGGATGCAGATAGCATTTTCTGTCCAAATTCTATTGGGACTGCTTGTGATCATTGAACCACTCAGAAGAACCAAGCATTTCATAGTTGATTATAGTACTTTCTTGCTGTTACACAATGAATCTCCTGGTCTGCTCATTTAGCATCAGTTCATGTAAGTCTTTCTATGCCTCTCTGAAATCATCCTGCTGATCATTTCTTATAGAACAATAATATTTCATTACTTTCATGCATCACAGCTTGTTCAGCTATTTCTCAATTGTTGGATATCCACTCCTTTTCCAGTTCTTTGCTATCACAAAAAGAAATGCTGCAAACATTTTTGCATATGTGTGTCCTTTCCCCTCCTTTATGATTTCCTTGGGATACAGATCCAGTAATGGCATTGCTGGGTCAAGAGGTATGCATGGTTTGATAGCCTTTTGGTCATAGTTCCAGATTATTCTCCAGAATGTTTGTATTGTTCCACAACTCCACCAACAATATATTAGTGTACCAATTCTTCCATATCCCCTCCAACATTTATCATTATCTTTTCCCATCTTCTTAGCCAATCTAAAAGATGTGAAGTGGTACCTCAGAGTTGTTTTAATTTGCATTTCTCTAGTAGTGATTTAAAATGTAAGTATATATGGCTTTAATTTTGTCATCTGAAAAAATCTCTGTTCATATCCTTTGACCATTTATCAATTGAAAAATGACTTGTATTCTTATGAATTTAACACAGTTCTTTATATATTTTAGAAATGAGACCTATTCCAGAAATATTTTCTGTAAAGATTTTCCCCCAGCTTTGTACTTCCCTTTTAATCATGTTTCTATTGGTTTTGTGCAAAAACCCTTTTTAATTTAATGTAATCAAACTTTTGTCTTTCATAATGTTCTCTAGAGTTCTTCTTTAGTCATAAATTTCTTTCTTCTCCAAAGATCTGATAGGTAAATTATCCCTTGTTCTACTAATCTGTGTATGGTATTATCTTTTATACCCATGATTTGGGCATCATTTTGACCTTATTTTGGTATGGAGTGTGAGATGTAGGTCTGATTTTCTGATATGTTATTTTTCAGTTTTCCCAGCAATTTTTTGTCAAATAGTGAGTTCTTATTCTAGAAGCTGGAGTTTGGGTTTTATCAAATACTACATTGCTATCAACCTTGATTATTGTGTTGTGTATATCTAATCTATTCCACTGATCCAACACTTCATTTCTTAGGCAGTATCAATGGGTTTGGTTACTATTGCTTTATAATATAGTTTAAGGGTTGGTACTGCTAAGCCACTATCCTTTGTATTTTTTTCCAGTAATTCCCTTCATATTCATGATCTTTTGTTCTTCCAGATGAATTTTTTTTTTACTATTTTTTTCTAATTCTACAAAATAATGTTTTGGCAATTTGATTTGTATGGTACTGGCATTTTAAAGATGAGAAAAATAAATTGGGACCCAGGAAGATATATCAATCAAGGTCAGACACAACACATATATACACATACATGCACAGTGAATTGGAGTGAAAATTAGTGATGCAACATAAAACAAATAGTATCAAATGGTATTTTTTCCAATACATAATGATATTTAATTTTATTTTATTGGTGGACATCTGTTTTTAATAGTATTTTATTTTTTCCAAATATATGCATAGATATTTTTCAACATTCACCTCAGCAAAATTTGTATTCCAAATGTTTCGCCTTTTCTCTTTCATTCCCCTCTCCCCTAGATAGCAAGCAATCTGATATAGGTTTAATATGTGCAACTCTTCTCTATATATTTCCATATTAATCATACTGTGGAAGAATAATCAGATTAAAAGAGGAAAAACATGAGCAAAAAAACCCCAAAACAATCAAACAACAACAAAAAAGTGAAAATACTCTGCTTTGATCAATATTTGGTCTCCATAGTTCTTTCTCCAGATGTGGATGGTACTTTCTGTCCCAAGTCTTTTGGAACTGCTTTGAATCACTTCATGGTTTAAAGGAGCCAAGTCCATTATAGTTGAGCATTACATAATCTTGTTATTAGAGTGTGCAATGTTCTTTTGGTTTTATTCATTTCACTCAGTATTAGTTCATGTAAGTCTTTCCAGGCTCTTCTGAAATCAGCTTGTTCATCATTTGTTATAGAACTATAATATGCCATTACATTCATGTACCACAACTTATTCAATCATTTCCCAACTGATGGGCATCCATTCGATTTCCAGTCCCTCACTACCATAAAAAGAACTGCTACAAATAATTTTGCATATGTGGGTCTTTTCCTCTCTTTTATGACCTCTTTGGCATATGTACCTAGTAGAATAGCTGTATCAAAAAGTATGCTCTTTATAGCTCTTTGAGTATAGTTCCAAACTGCTCTCCAGAATAGTTGGATCATTTTACAGCTCCTCCAACTATGCAGTAGTATACATAAGAGATTGTTATTTGTCCTTCATTCTCAAAAAAGACCATGAGAGTAGGAAGGTGATGTCATGACATGTGAGTTGGACTTAAGTGAGGGAGTACTGTGCAAGGTCACCAGTCTCACTTTTCCCTCCGGAGTCATCTGGGTTCAGTGGCAAAATATAGATCAAGATGACTAGAGATGGCCCTGGATGAAATGGGAGACCTTCACATTTTTAAGCTAAGTCTCCAATAGATCTCAGCTTGACTGAGGCTGTGCCCATTCAGTGATAAGAATAGGTAGCAACTGAGGCAAAGAATCTTCTTTTTTACTTAATCCAAAAAAATCTGGATAAAAAATGAATGCCCATCAATTGGAGAATGGCTGGGTAAATTGTGGTATATGAATGTTATGGAATATTATTGCTCTGTAAGGAATGACCAGCAGGATGAATACAGAGAGGCTTGGAGAGACCTACATGGACTGATGCTAAGTGAGATGAGCAGAACCAGGAGATCATTATACACTTCGACAACGATATTGTATGAGGATGTATTCTGATGGAAGTGGATTTCTCTGACAAAGAGACTTAACTGAGTTTCATTGGAGAAATGATGGACAGAAACAGCTACACCCAAAGAAGGAATACTGGGAAATGAATGTGAACTATTTGCATTTTTGATTTTCTTCCCGAGTTATTTTTACCTTCTGAATCCAATTCTCCCTGTGCAACAAGAGAACTGTTTGGTTCTGCAAATATGTATTGTATCTAGGATATACTGCAACATGTATAGCATATACAGGACTGCTTGCCATCCTGGGGGGGGGGAGGAGGGAGGGAGGGGGAAAAAACGAAACATAAGTGATTGCAAGGGATAATGTCGTGTAGAAATTATCCTGGCATGGATTCTGTCAATGCGAAGTTATTATTAAATAAAATAAAATTTATTATAAAAAAAAAAAAAAAAAAAAAAAAAAAAAAAAAAAAAGGAACTAAGACCAAAGGGTTGTAAAGCTATGCATACCCCTTGATTCAGCAGTGTCTCTACTGGTCCTGTATCCCAAAGAGATCTTAAATTAGGGAAAAGGGACCCACATGTGCAAATGTGTTCATGGCAGCCCTTTTTGTAGGGGCAAGGGGCTAGAAATTGAATAGATGCCTATCAGTTAAGGAATGGCTAAATAAATTTTGGCATATACATGTAATGGAATATTATTGTTCTATAAGAAATGAGGAGATTGGTTTCAGAAAAGACTGGAAAGACTTAACAGAACTGATGTTAAGCAAAATAAGCAAACCAAAAGAACAATGTATGCACCAACAACAAGATTATGTAATGATCTACTGTGATCTACTGTGATGGCTCTTTTCAACAATGAGGCGATTCAAAGCTATTCCAATATACTTTTTTTTTTTTTAATTTTATTTTATTTAATAATAACTTCGCATTGACAGAATCCATGCCAGGATAATTTCTACACGACATTATCCCTTGCAATCACTTATGTTTCGTTTTTTCCCCTCCCTCCCTCCCCCCCCCCCCCAGGATGGCAAGCAGTCCTATATATGCTAAACATGTTGCAGTATATCCTAGATACAATACATATTTGCAGAACCGAACAGTTCTCTTGTTGCACAGGGAGAATTGGATTCAGAAGGTAAAAATAACTCGGGAAGAAAATCAAAAATGCAAATAGTTCACATTCATTTCCCAGTATTCCTTCTTTGGGTGTAGCTGTTTCTGCCCATCATTTCTCCAATGAAACTCAATTAAGTCTCTTTGTCAGAGAAATCCACTTCCATCAGAATACATCCTCATACAATATCGTTGTCAAAGTGTATAATGATCTCCTGGTTCTGCTCATCTCACTTAGCATCAGTCCATGTAGGTCTCTCCAAGCCTCTCTGTATTCATCCTGCTGGTCATTCCTTACAGAGCAATAATATTCCATAACATTCATATACCACAATTTACCCAGCCATTCTCCAATTGATGGGCATCCATTCATTTTCCAGTTTCTAGCCACTACAAACAGGGCTGCTACAAACATTTTGGCACATACAGGTCCCCTTCCCTTTTTTAGTATCTCTTTGGGGTATAAGCCCAATAGAAACACTGCTGGATCAAAGGGTATGCACAGTTTGATAACTTTTTGGGCATAATTCCAGATCGCTCTCCAGAATGGCTGGATTCGTTCACAACTCCACCAACAATGCATCAGTGTCCCCGTTTTCCCGCATCCCCTCCAACATTCATCATTATTTTTTCCTGTCATCTTAGCCAATCTGACAGGTGTGTAGTGATATCTCAGAGTTGTCTTAATTTGCATTTCTCTGATCAATAGTGATTTGGAACACTCTTTCATGTGAGTGGTAATAGTTTCAATTTCTTCATCTGAAAATTGTCTGTTCATATCCTTTGACCATTTATCAATTGGAGAATGGCTTGATTTTTTATAAATTTGAGTCAGTTCTCTATATATTTTGGAAATGAGGCCTTTATCAGAACCTTTAATTGTAAAGATGTTTTCCCAGTTAGTTACTTCCCTACTAATCTTGTTTGCGTTCGTTCTGTTTGTACAAAGGCTTTTTAATTTGATATAATCAAAATTTTCTATTTTGTGATTGGTAATGGTCTCTAGTTCATCTTTGGTCACAAATTTCTTTCTCCTCCACAAGTCTGAGAGATAAACTATCCTATGTTCCTCTAATTTATTTATAATCTCGTTCTTTATGCCTAGGTCATGGACCCATTTTGATCTTATCTTGGTATGTGGTGTTAAGTGTGGGTCCTTGCCTAATTTCTGCCATACTAATTTCCAGTTATCCCAGCAGTTTTTATCAAATAATGAAATCTTATCCCAAAATTTAGAATCTTTGGGTTTGTCAAACACTAGATTGCTATAGTTGACTATTCTGTCTTGTGAACCTAACCTTTTCCACTGATCAACTAATCTATTTCTAAGCCAATACCAGATGGTTTTGGTGACTGCTGCTTTATAATATAATTTTAGATCAGGTACAGCTAGACCACCTTCATTTGATTTTTTTTTCATTAATTCCCTTGAGATTCTCGACTTTTTATTGTTCCATATGAATTTTGTTGTTATTTTTTCTAAATCATTAAAATATTTTCTTGGAAGTCTGATTGGTATAGCACTAAATAAATAGATTAGTTTAGGGAGTATTGTCATCTTTATTATATTTGCTCGGCCTATCCAAGAGCACTTAATATTTTTCCAATTGTTTAAGTCTGACTTTATTTGTGTGAAAACTTTTTTGTAATTTTGCTCATATAATTCCTGACTTTCCTTTGGTAGGTAGATTCCCAAATATTTTATGCTATCAACAGTTATTTTGAATGGAATTTCTCTTTGTATCTCTTGCTCTTGGATTTTGTTGGTGGTGTATAAGAATGCTGAGGATTTATGGGGATTTATTTTGTATCCTGCTACTTTGCTAAAATTATGAATTATTTCTAATAGCTTTTTAGTAGAATCTCTGGGGTTTTCATTATCCCATGACTTTATATATACTATATATAGCCTATACATTTCACTTGCTCACCAATATTCCTGCCTTTTCCAAGAAACCTTCCTTAGCAATGATAGTCCTTATTGTTATCTTAAAAAGAAGTACTTTTTAGAGCTGGAATGAACCTTAAAGTCCAACAAGATAAGATGAATTACCCAAGTTTATATAGGCAGAAAGAAGTCAAGCTAGAATTCAGTAAACATCTAATAACTCCAAATGTAGTACTCTTTCCAACATATTAAGTTTTTTGAACTTCTGTATTATTGTCTACCATGCTAATTTGACCACAAATATACATAGACTGTATCATTAGTTACCTTTGTGGGTACTATTTTCTTGTTCTTTAACTAGATTGTAAGGTCCTAAAAGGAGAAATCATCTTATTTCCATGACATATCAGAATATCTCATAAAATTAGATTAGTAATATATATAATCCTATAATATTAAAAGAAAGGAATCACAGAGGTCATTTAAGCTAATCAGGATATACATCCATCCATACACACAATATATACATAATAAACCGATGCATGTATTCCATGTGTGTATACATATATGATTCATTGTATATATTTGTGTGTATGTGTATGTGTGTAGACACATTTCACGTACTTTACAATATCCTCACATATGGTATTCTAACTTCCACTTGAGAGAATTGGGTTAGAGTAATGAATTATACACACCTTCCTGGGATATCATATGTGGTGGGATACAATTCTCAGTTATTTTTCAAACCACAAATATCTATTTGAAGAACCATTTCTTCAATTTAAATCAAAGATTCAGAGATGACAACAGATTTAGAAATATCCACATAAATAGGAATTCAATGAATATATTCAAGAAAAAATCTCAGGTATAATAATTGCTAAGAGAAAGATAAGTAACAGATGTTACAGAGATGGTAGATGTAATTGTTAGTCTTGAGATACACATGAGCACACACACACACACACACTCACACATAAGCATTATCTCAAGTAAAATTCAAAAAAGACTGAAGGATACATTCTCCTAAGAAGATAACAGTTAATTAGCAGGACATGGACTTGTTAATAAAATAGCTATGATAACCACCCCAGTGAGCCAAAAGACACCTAAGTGAAGGACAACTCCCTTTTTATACTTTTGGGGGAGTATAGAATAAAGAACACTACTGTATAGGTAGGGGAAAATTATAATCGTTTATAGGGATGACATCATTGGGATGAGGATAACTTGGAAAATCACTGCACCCAAAGAACTAAAGATAAAGATTACACAGAAATAAATGGAAAGGCATGTGGTTGCATTTACAGTCTGCAACAATACATCAAGGAATTATATAACACAAAGAGAAAATGGAAAGATGATATAGAATAGCTAAGGATGATAGTCATTGGATGGCCAGAGTATTCCATTGCTGCAATAGACATGTCAGGAGAAAATGAATAAAATCAACATTTCAGATAGATACCCTATAGTAAAATTTGGGAATATGTGAATTGGAGTAGCATGAGATGGGAGTATATGTTCTTTTAATTGCATCACAGAAAGAAACTCTTGGTTCAATTACATCACAGATAAATTTGTGTATTTGAAAGAACTGAAAAATTTAGTGAAACAATAATAAGGGTCAATGCTACTTATATTTGTAAACATGGCATTATTCTACATTAATAATGCATCAGATAGAAAAAATTAATTTATCTAATGTTATAATCCATGGAAAAAATAAAGATAGGCAAATTTCTAGTCATATGAAAAAATGCTCTAAATCACTATTGATTTAGATAGAGAAATTAGATAGAGATTTAGATAGAGAAATGCAAATTAAGACAGCTTTTAGGTACCAACTGATACAAATGTTGCAGGGGATGTGGGAAAATTGGGACATTAATACATTGTTGGTGGAGTTTGATCTAATGTGAAATGATGTCAGCATTCTAGAGAGCAATTTGGAACTAAGCCCAAAGGGTTGTAAAGCTATGCATACCCTTTGATTCAGCAGTGTCTCTACTGGTCCTGTATCCCAAAGAGATCTTAAATTAGGGAAAAGGGACCCACATGTGCAAATGTGTTCATGGCAGCCCTTTTTGTAGGGGCAAGGGGCTAGAAGTTGAATAGATGCCTATCAGTTAAGGAATGGCTAAATAAATTTTGGCATATACATGTAATGGAATATTATTGTTCTATAAGAAATGAGGAGATTGGTTTCAGAAAAGACTGGAAAGACTTAACAGAACTGATGTTAAGCAAAATAAGCAAACCAAAAGAACAATGTATGCGCCAACAACAAGATTATGTAATGATCTACTGTGATCTACTGTGATGGCTCTTTTCAACAATGAGGCGATTCAAAGCTATTCCAATATACTTGGGATGGAAAGTATCATCAGCATCCAGAGTGAGAACTATGGAGACTGAATATGGATCAAAGTGTGTAGTATTTTTACCTTTTTGTTGTTATTATTTAATATATATATATATATGTATGTATTATGTGTGTATATATATATATATATATATATATACACACACATATATATATTAATTTTAAAAACTATTTTTTAAAGGATTATAGTCTTGCTTGTGGCAGATGACCTCTGCAATAAGCCCACCCTCCTCTTGACAATGACACCATACTCCTGGTATTTTCCAGCAATATCTCCATGCTCCATGATTATAGATTCAGGATCTGCTGAGTGAATCTTTAGTGGCTGTCTACCTGTGACATCTAATATTTTTAGTCAATTAAATATGATTAAGTCCTGCTCCTTCCTTATAAATCCCATAACTCCTCTGTGTCATTGTTCCGCCTTCCTGTAGAAGTAACAAAGAACTTAGTGTAACTTCCATGGACGAATGATAGAAACTTGGTGAAACATGGATGTGCCAAATCTTGGGGCAGTTTCTTGAAGGATTATTTTGAATGTATTTAGTCTTTCTAACATAGTTTGAAGATCATTATGCCCAAGATTACAATGGCTTTACAAGTTTTATGTTCTTAACCGACTCTGCTCTGACCCTGCTTAGCCCAATATTTTATATTTTTATTCTTCTTTTGAGTTAAAAATGGTATATAAAGTTGTTTTTTTAGTCTCCCTGGAATATTCCACCCTCTTGTAAAAACAAAAGCCTCCCTAGTACCCAAATCACTGTTAGGGACAAGGAGTCAAAAATCACCAAATTTCACAGACAAAGTTTAAGGAACTATGCTCATTTTAGAAGGTCAGAAGGTGACAATGACATTTTTCAGGATACCAGTAAAGGATGGTATTATTAGAAACAATTACCCTGACAATATTTCTGTGCCAACAGCTTCATTTTGAAGACCATAAATAGCTATTTGAAGAACCATTTCTTCAATTCAAATTAGAAGAGTGTGACATCTCTAGGCTCTATAGGTATTATCATCTCTCAGTTCATTTGGTGGGGAGGAAAAAAAGTAAACTTTTATTCCCATTATTTAGCACAGTTGTTGGAATCCTTACTAACTGCTAACTAATTAGAGTTGATCTAATCTTACAAGAAGATGTTTTGGGCAGAACCTGAAACAAGGTACTAAGTAGAACTAATTCTACTTAGGTGTGTTCACACCTTTACTCATTGGAGTTCAATGAGTTCATACCTCCCCTGAAGCTCTTTGGGCCAGAGAGCACTATGGGAGAAAAACCCATAATCCCTCTCTCTGGAAGGAGCATAAATAGGCCAATGGGCCAGTCGGAGAGTTCGAGAGAGGAAGACGCTACAAGTCGAGATTTCACTGGAATGACATGAAGACTGGAGCTGGCTGGAGGCTGAAGGACCAGACCTTTGGATTTAAAGACATTTGGAGAGAGCTCTTGGAACCAAGCAGAGAGATAGGCCTCTAAGCTAACCAGGCTATATTGGATATAATAAAAGATCTGAACTTTTATCACCTGGCTGTGTTTTGAGAAGAAAAAGCTCACCACATTTTGGCGCCCGAACAGGGACCGATTCAGATCCATCTGAACTAGATCGCTTATCACCTGGTGTGTTTTGAGAAGAAAAAGCTCACTACATTTGGCTCCCAACGTGGGGCGAACAGACCCCTCAGTGGATTTCAGTGGAAAAGCTCCGATCCTGATTCAAGTGGAAAAGCCTCTGATCCTGATCCAGTGGAAAAAACTTCAACCCAGAAATTAGGGTGAGTGCAACAAAGAAATTTTGTTAGAAGAGTTAAAGTAGAATTTCATCTAAGATGGGACAGATATTTAGAAAACAGTCTGTTTCTGTTCAAGGAAAATGTTTAGAGAGCATTGTCAAAGTTATGGAAAGCCAAGGTTTAATTATAAGTTTACAGCAAATCACTGAACTTTTACAAACTGTAAAGGACATATGTCCTTGTTTCTCTCTTGATAAGGAATTAGATTTAAATGAATGGAAATTGGTTGGAGAGGATCTTTGTCAATTCTATGATAAAAATGGGCCTAACTCAATAATTAATACATATAATGTAATACAAGTGGCTATAAGAAGTTATTTAAGTGATAGAATGATGAAAAGGAAAGTACAGGAGGAAGAATTGCCAACTTTACTAGGTGAAAAGGAGGATGAATCAGATGAGAATGGAGTTAATTACAATTCTGAGTATGATACTTCACAGCAGGAGGAATTAGGTGATTCCACATCTCATGACCCTCCCCCCGCAATTAACCCTTCATGGGTGGAACAAGGGGGAGGGAGAGAGACAGAAACACAGTCAGCTTCTCCTGTAAAGCAGAATTTGACAAGATTAGAAAAAGCATTAATTAAAGCAAAAAATGAAGGAGAAGATTGGAATCCTTACTAACTGCTAAGTAGTTAGAGTTGATCTAATCTTACAAAAAGATGTTTTGGGCAGAACCTGAAACAAGGTACTAAGTAGAACTACCCATAATCCCCCTTTCTTTTGTTGGAGGAGTGTCTTAATGTCTCTGTTTAGTGTTGGCAGGCCTTCAACAGCAGCCCTGCTTAAAAAACCGAAGTACTCATTTTTAACCCCAATTGTTGTAAAACGTCTCTTCCCCACAGATTGATGGGGATTTTTTCAACTATAAAAGGAGTAAAAACTCCTGTTTTGCCTTCAAAAGTCCATCTCATAGGGGCAGCACTAACTTCAGCTGCTATTGATCCTCCTACTCCAGACATATAGGTATCTGCTTTAATCTTTGGCCAGTGACTGGGCCAACTGGCACCTCTAATAACTGTACGATCCGCACCTGTGTCTACCAATCCTTCCAATGGTAGGCCATTTATATAGATAGTGAGCATAGGTCGGTCAGCCGTTACTGCTGCTGTCCAGTATATTTCTGGTTTTTGTGGTCTGGAGTCAGAACCTGGGTGACTACTGCCAAGATTAATTTACTGCTACACACACACACACACACACACACACACACATACACACATACGTATACAGAAATATATTTTCTTCAACAAAAATGATGAAAGAAAGAGGGCAAGAGAGTACAATAAAAGATAAAACACATGAAGGGTGAAGATCAGTCCTAAGGAAAACAAAATCTAGAGATGTAGAAAAAAATATAGCAGTTCTTTTTGTAGTGGCAAAGAATTGGGAAATTAGAGAGTGTCCTCTGTACCCTTTGGGGGGGAAATGAACAAGTTATGTCTATCAGTCAGCCAATAAACATTCAAGCATTTACTGTGTGCTAGACATTATACTCAATGCCTAACTGCTAGAGACACAAAACTAGGAAAAGATGTTCATGCTCTCAAGGAGCTCACAATCTAATGGGATCAACAAGTAAACAAATATGTACAAATAAACCGTATAGAAAATAAATAGGGAAGACATTAGGATTAAGAGGGACTGAGAAAAGCTTTATTTTGAAGATGAGATTTTAGTTAGGATTTGAAAGAAACCTGCAAAGCCAACATGCAGAAATGAGGAGGAAGAACATTCTAGTCATGGGGTTCAGCCAGAGATACTGCTGGGAGCTGAGAGATTGAATGACTTATTAGTGGAATAACAAGGAGATCAATATGGTACATAAATGTGATGGGGCACTTTTGTCATACAGGAATGTTGAAGGGAATGGTTTCAGAGAAACCTGAGAAGGTTTTTATGAACTATTACAGAACCTGGAAAATGATTTACTTATTGACAACAATATTGTCAACATTCAAAGTCTTAGGAACTCTGATCCACAGAATGATCAAATATGAATCCAAAGCACTCATGAATGAAAGATGCTATCTACCTCCTAATAAAAAAAATGAACATGAAGTGCAGATTGATATATATTTTTCTGAACATGAACAATGCCGGAATTTGTTTTGCCTGATTATACAAGTTTGTAACAGAAGTTTTGCTTTTCTTTCTTTTTCTATTCAAAGGTGGTGTTGCTGGTGGGGAGAAAAAAACAGATTTTTTTCTAAATGAAAAAAATAATTTATAAACGAGTATTACTTACATCTGATCTCTTCATTCTCCAATCAGACATAATTACCAAATTTATATTCCAAAGGCACTAATCATGTCATTTTCTTGCTCAAGAAATTTCAGTGGCTCCTTATTGCCTTCAGTAATATAAACTCTGAAATGCAAGGCCTTTCACAATTTGTTCCCAGTCTTTACAAGCTGATTAAAAATTGCACTCTCTCCTTTCTCTATCCTCAACATGCACTTTATCCTCTAGTCAAATTAAGCTATTTGATATTCCCTGTCTATACCACTCTATCTCTCTCATCTTTAATTTTGCACAGTCAGTCCTGTGTTTAAGAAAGCTTCCTTTCTTCATTTTTACCTCCTACCTATGTTTCCCTTTCATTTTCTTTCTGTTCTCTTTGGCATATTCATTTAAATTTATTCAATTACTCTTTCCCCTTTTTTGTTTTAATTTTTTAAAACTAGCCCTGTTACTAGTCCTTCTCACTAGGGGAAAAAAAGAGAGCTAATGGTTGTAACAAGTATCCATAGTTAAGCAAAACAAATCCTATTTTGTCATATCTAAAGATGCATAGCTCATTCTGTATTTTGAAGCCATCATCTATGTGTAAGAATTACCTCTGCCTCTGGGTTAATAATCAACTTGAGTGCCGCTGCCTTCAAAAGGACTTTAGTACTTTCCTCAATTGCTAGTCATCGTCTTTACTTCTTAATCACATTTATTAATTATATATAAATAAACATTATATATGTGTGTATTTGTTTTATTATGTATATTTGCATATACATTTTATTTATTTATTTTGTATTTGTATTTATTATGTATATATATTTTAAATTATTATTTATTTTGAATTTATATTGATTATATATATCTCTCTGTACATACACATATTTCCCTACATCCAAACACACATAAAGAATGCAGACTTTCTAAAGACAAAGACTGTCTCCCTTTTATATTTATATTCTTAGCACCCCACACTGCAACTGACACATAGTAGACACTGAATAAATGTTTGATAACTGACAGGTTGACTGATTTATTAATCAATCAATCAGATATCCCAACTTAATAAATGAATGAATGAATGAAAATATGAATTAGAAGGGTGCCTTTATGAGATCTTCAGAGACTTGGCCATAAATGTTTTAAAAAGTTAATTGAGACCATTGCAGTTTCCCAGAAACTTAAAGATCAATAGGCTCATTTAATCAGTTAGACACTAGGGTGTTTAATTTAATATCCAAATGAATTCACTTAGTAATAATGTCATATGTTTATTGCCCTTTCATCTTCCATTATTAATTTCCTCTCTGCCCATATGTTCCCAGACCAGGGTATGGCAATTTGAGGATAATTTGTAATATTTAGCTGAGGGGCCAACATTATTTCCTTTCTTAACTTCATCTTCATGTCCATATGGAATCCTTGGTAAGAATCATATAACTAAATCCAATTTCGTATATTAACATATAAGCTAAATTGTAGATAGTGCGATTAATAAAAATCCCCCTTTAGAGAAATCATTTATTTTAAATTCCACAGTGTCTTTTATTTTTAAACAGTGATGACCAAGGCCATGCTTTTATCACTGACCACATTATGAATTCTCAGTGATATGGCTTCTGCTTTTATTTTGGAGAAATAACTAGGTTTTAAAATAATGAAGGATTCACTGATACTTTAATGTTATTAAGGTCCTATGGGTTATCCCCTTTCTCTATTATTACTGTACCTCATTGTAAAATACAACCCAAACCACAGGTAAGATCTTGTAAAATGAAAGAAAGAAAGAAAGAAAGAAAGAAAGAAAGAAAGAAAGAAAGAAAGAAAGAAAGAAAAAGACTATGCTGAATATAATTCAGATAGAATGAGAGAGACAGAGAGAGAGAGAGAGGGTTAAGTAATATATATATATATATTCCAACCAAATATATATATATATATATATATATATATATATATATATATATATATATATATATATATATATATATATTTGGTTGGAATTAGAATCATCTAGACCTTGTACTATTGTTATTCAAATTATGGTTTATCACTGATTGTGATGTGTTTGGAAAGAGCTAAGAACAAACAAAGAAACAAAAGCAGCAACAAAATCTATCTGGTTAGACAAAGTTTTGCATCATTTAACAAAGCAGACAATATCTGTTGACCTTAGTTAAAAACCTGTGAAGTACTTCTCCATTGTAGTGCTCTGAAGCAGTATTGACAAAGTTCTTTGAAAGCCTAAACTACAGGTAATTCTGTACTCTACATTCTGCAAAATAGTGCATTAAATAAAGGGATTGCAATTTGTTCTTTCTTTAATTCTCTAGCTTAATATACACATGTTGGTTATTTGTACTTCTTCAATATATTTTTGCTTCTGTGAATCAGTGATCTCACTGATGGGAATGAAATGGAATGGGCTAGCGTTTATTAAGCACATATTATGTACTGACCACTAGTGATACAAATAGAAGGTTGAGTTATTCCCTGTTTTCAGGTAACTCATGTTTTTATTAAGAATTATATCTGCTTCTAGGTTTAAGATTAAGGCAGATGGTAAGACTCTGGATGCTGAAGGGCAAAACTTCAAGAAAGTAATGTCCAGTGAAATTGGGAGCAAAGTCATGTTAGACAGTCCCTGATAAATGATCCTTTGGAAAGGGTAGTAAATTAAAGAGTTGAAGTGAAGCATGTTTCTGTCTTACTTCATAGAAGAATGGGGAGGGGGGAGCTGGTGAGGTCAACATTCAGATAGGAGAAGTTCCCATGTCAAGAATGCCAATGGTGACAAGGTCAGAAAGGAAGATCTCTCACAGAGATATCTATTTACCAGGCCCTTGAGTCCTTAGGCAACTATTGGGAATGAGTGGCAATGGAATGTAACTATTTTCTCCAAGAATCATAATCCTTCAATTCCTACTCAGTATTAAACTGTCATCCACATGTCCTCATAAATTCTTCACAGGAGGCTTACCCAATGGACTTAAGACATTCCTCCAAATCCTTTGACATTGTATGGATATAAATGGAGCACATGAATAATCTATCAACTATCCCTCACTGACTCTATGTGACTAATCCATTTTTTTCTCATTATACATATCCCCAGTGGTCTCCTAATATCATTTACCCAGAAAACTTTTCATTTTGTTATGTCATGCTGAATGCTCACCACTACTCTGATTTCTGTTGCCCTTTGGATGCCCTATAATTGTTATTCTTTGAATAATATAATCATAATCATGTAGCACCATTATTGAAACAAGTTAAAATATGAAACTTTTGGGTTACACACTTCTCTAAAAGCAGATCTTCCAATAGCTTGGGACCTAATGAATGGACCAATTTGGATCAGGTATTTCTTAGGTATGTGACCTGCCTCTCTACTATATTACACACACACACCTCATTTTTTCCTAAGATTCTTCTCAATATTAATCTGCTCTACAAGTCTTCTGCATAAGGCTTATTCTTATCTATATACTTCAACACATTATATTATATCTGGTGAAACTGAGGAGTTAGCAAAGTTTGGTCATTATAGTTTTCCCTTCATTATGTCTTTTACCCCTTCTTATAGCATTCCCAAGGCCTTTTAAAATATTCCTTACTCTCACTTTTTTCTCTCTTCTTTCAACCCATCTGATTTCTTTCAAAATCCAATGTATTTTTCTAATCATAGCTTTGTATCTTAGCTTTTTCTTGAATTAATCACTCAGTGATACCCCTCTCTCATTCTACCCTCAAAATAATCTATTATTATAGCTCTTCTGTTTCTCAGAGTAATTGTTATTATATCTCCATCCTCAGGGTATCTGTAATTGTATTAATTTATCCACAATTAGCCCATCCTCTGAAATGAAAGTCTTTATTTTCTGATAAAGGCATCATTGAATAGATAGGGGAGAAACTTTGGAGTTTTAGAAGATGAACTTTGTAGCATCTCTGAACTATGCTATGTAGATAACTGTATATTCTCTTTCCAGTATAGTGAGGTCTAAAGGTAATCTCTAAAGCCCTGAGATATTTAGGAATATGTATCTTTTAAAAATCATTTGATCTAATTTCCTTTTGAATTGAGTATGTGTCATTTTTATATCATTAGACTGTATGCTTCCTGAGAAAAGGTGAACTTAGTTTCTCTTCTCTCTGTAAGTTCTACATATACATGTATGTATACATTTGTCTATCTATCCAAAGATACACATACAAACACAAATATTTTCTGTCAAGATAGAAGATACTCTGTTTTCCATAGTTAAGGAAGGCATAGCAAACAAGCTGGCCCTGAGCTTGGTGTAACAGCAATCTTTTTCTCTCACTCTCTGAATGATCTCAGCCACAGCAAAATCCCAGAATTATTTCTGGTTATGAAGGCCTGCTATGAATCAAACTTGTCACATTGTTGCTTGTCACACTGTCAGGGATACATAGACCTTCCTATAACTATTGAAATCTACTCACACCAAGTATCTCCACTAGAGGTATGTGTGTCCTTGCTTGCAAGCTGCAAATCATTCCCTCTCTTTGAAATTAAACTTCTGTTTGATTTCTGACTTATCTGTTTCTAGTCTGTTTTGTTTGGCTCTAGCCATCCACAGGTCTGCTTGATAATACACATCCCTATCTCACCTAATAGAGTGTAGTACCTAACAGTGTAATAGTCATAATTGAGATCCACTGGTGTTTTCTGATTGAACAGCCATTTCTGGAGAAGACTATACTGTTACCTGAAAACCAAAAGAAGGAAATGGGTTATTAATGAACAGAGTAGTGTAGAAAATTTCATCCACAGAATGGTGCAGATTGTGACATCTGCATCGTAGGAGGGAAAGTCAACTTTGATGAGATCACAGATATTCAAGAGTACTGAAGTTCAGAATGTTAGAGGTTGAAGGTACCTCAGAGAATATAGATTTAAAGCTGGAAAAGAATTTACAGGTTATCTAATAGAATCCCTCAACTTTATCAATAAAATAAACAGGTCCCTCTGGCTGAGAGAGTGAGACTAACTACTTCAAGCAACTCTGCCTCACTTAACTCCAATTTACATATGTATCAAAATCTCAGAGTCTTGCAGCAAAGAGCAAATAACAAAGCAGCAGACATGAATACACTGGAAACTGTAGTCATAACTCTGAACACAAATAGCCAAGACCGGAGGGCTGTCTTCTTCCTGGAAACAGCAGTGGAATTAGGCAGCCCTCGGGTGTCTGAGAAGCCTTTTTTAAAGGTTGTACTGCTTTCTTCCAGGTGTGAGGAAAGGGTTAGAAAAGTTGCCCTAAAAATTGTCTGCATACTCAATAGCATGACGACTATGACAGGCAGGGCTCCTACCCTGTGTTTGAAACACCAAAAAAAAAGTACAAAATCATCTGCAAAGTGATTCCATTTACCATCAGTACATGGAATGTGTGCACACTTATAGACAAGATCCAGTAGATTTGAAAAATGAACAGCTCTCCTTGCAAGAGAACTCAGCAGATATCACATCCAAATGTCAGCCCCGAGTGAAAAAAAGCTGGCAAATGAAGGCCAGCTTACTGAAAGTCAGAGCTAGATACATGTTTTCCTAAAGTGGCCACAATAAAAGGGTGTGCCACAAAACTGGTGTAGATTTTGTAATGAAAACTAATCTAGTCAACAAGCTAATTTGCCTACCAATATAGACCCATGATAATGCAATTGCCACTTGTAAGAAAATGGCATGACTAAACCATCTTTGCCAATGCTCCAAACATGACAAAACCCTAATAAAGTCAAAGAAAAATATCATTAAAACCTAGAAACCCTTATCATCAATGTGCCCAAAGAGGAAAAAAAATATATATAATCATGGAGTGACTTTGATACTAGGTTCAGTATTGATGAGATCAAAGATATTCAAGAGTATTGGAGTTCAGAATATTAGAAGTTGAATGTACCTCAGAGAATACAGATTTAGAGCTGGAAAAGAATTTACAGATTAACTAACTGAATCCCTCAACTTTATCCACTTTAGGCTCAGACTACCAGACATGGCAGGAGTCTTTGGGAGCAACGAAGTTGGAAACATCAACAGCAATGGCCAATTACTGACTGGGGATTTGTTTTTCTTTTTCATCACCATCATTTTCATCATCAACACTGTTTCCCACTTGCCTATATAATAAAACTTCATGCATGCATCCTTACAGCAAGCATTGGCATTGAAAAGACTATATGATTATAAGGAGAAGACAAAACCAGGATATGATGAAGGCAGCTGTGGTGCAGAATGCTGGACTGATCATAAACTAAATATTTACCTTCAATAAAAGTGATGGCCCTAAGACAAAAAGACTGCCAGAAGAATTAATGCCAATAGATTAGAGTGCCTCTCTCACAGGGAACAGTCTATTGTTAACTGGGAAGGAAAGTTGAACCAACATATGTTTGGCAATAGTAGAGCAGAAAAAGTGTGGGAAGTTTTCAGAGATTTAGTGGATAACACTGCATTTGATCATCTGAGTCAGAATATTCACAAACATCAAGACTGCTTTGACAAAAATGGTAGGGAAATTCAGAAATTGCTAAATGAAAAATGAGAACTTCACGGGGTATACCAGCAGAATATTTCATCTATCTCTAAGAAGGCAGTATTTCATTCCATCAAAAGTACAGCACAAGTAAAGCTTATAGAGATGCAGGTTTCTTGTCTCATTAAGAAGGCTGATGAAATTCAATTTTATGATGAAAGTTACAATCCAAAGCATTTTCATAACTCCCTGAAGGTTATTTGTGGACTAAAGACTTATGGTGCATCTCAAATTTTCAGTATTGATGGAACCACATTGATTAGTGATAAAGAGATGGGCTGAACACTTCCATAGAATTTTCAACAGATTGTCATCAGTCAATGCTGAAGCTATTGGCCATTTATTTGAGGTTAAAGTCAATCCTTCCCTAGCTCACATTTCAACTGAAGAGGAGAGAGTTCTGAATGCTGTGGATGAGTTAACTTATCTTGGCAGCATACTCTCCAGTGATGTGCATGTTGATGATAAGATTGATGCACACATTGCCAGAGCTACTCAGTCATTGGGAGGATCTGAAGGAAAGTGTTGGAGAGAAGAGGTATTAGACTAACTTCCAAACTGAAGGTCTACAGAGCTATTGTGTTGATCTCATAGTTGTATGATGTGAAACTGTACAATATTTCAGTGCCATGCCAGGAGACTGAGTTGCTTTCATTTGAATTGTCTTAGATTCTGAAGATCATCTGGTAGGATTAGATACCAGACATTGAGATCCTTTCTCAAAATAAATTGCCAAGCATTCCAATTCTATTGCAAAAAGTTCCGTTCCATTGGGCTGGCCACATTGTATGAATGCCAAACGTATGCTTGCCAAAAAAGAATATTTTACACAGGCTAAGCACTCATGTGGTAGAGAGAAAAAGTGATACAGGATTGTCTCAAGGTCTATCTAAAGAACATTAGAATTAATTCCACGACATGAGAGTCATTGGCACAGGTATGTCTCTCCTTAGAGAAGGTATTGTGTTTTATGAATGAAGCACCATAAAAATGTAAAATGTTCAAAATTAAAGAATCCACCACAAAATGGGATTATTTTTGCCAGACCTATAATAAAGCATTCTGAGCTCATAGTGATACTGTGTAACTTTTGGTCCTCTTCAAGAATGAAGGACAACAACATTATATGTGCATCTATATTCATGTCTCTCCCTCTCTATCTGTCTCTGTCTTTCTTTGTCTCTCTGTCTTTCTCTGTCTCATCTATCACATCAATTGCAGAGCATACCATTAGTCTTTGCTCAAGCTTTTGTCAGCTTTTATTTTTTTTTTAGTTTTCTGTTGGCAGGTGTCACCTTCTTTATCTTCTGTTCCAGCTTTATGATTCCTGCTTTCTATCAGCTTCTTTCTCATCTGCTATCTTTATTTTTATCTGTTAGTTTGCCTTCTGTGTCTCTCTGTCTCTGTCTATCTATTTCTGATTCTTTCTCTCTTTTTCTCTCAATCTATTTCTGTGTCACTGTGTCTCTTTCTCTGTTGATTTCTTTCTTTCTCTTTTTGGTTCTTTTCCTCTGTCTGTCTTTTCTCTCCTTCAATCCTCAAAGGCATTAAATCAGCACTTTTTCATGAGCAGTTGCTCATTTCTATTATTTGGGATTAAAAAAATCTACCTTCCTTTAAAGTTATAGTCCTCAGATTTCCTTCTATAATTGCTCTACATTATTTGATTTATAATTTAGCAGCTGTATCTGTGGAGGGTCAGGAGGTAAGAATCCATTCCAGCTCTTAAATCTTGTTCTAAATTGGCTCACCAACATCTCTTTTCTTAATAGCAGAAACATGCTTGATAATACTATAAACTGGGATTCTAATGAGTGAAACAAAATGCAAACACTACTCAATAGGCTAAAGATAAACTTTGAACTTAGGATAGGAAAGCGTGTCCACAAGGAGACTAAAAGCATTTGGGAGAAGGGAGATAAAAGTATAATAAATTTTACACTGATGCATATTTCAACTATTTACTTTTCTAAGTAATTAAGATTCAGGGCTTAAGGAGTTTAATCATTTACATTATAGTAGATTTTATTAGATTAAAAGAATTTTAATAGAGTGTACTTTTTAATCAAACCTATAAGCATTTAAGGTATATATATTCGTGGTCCTGATCAACAAAATTGAAGAGTTCTAACTGAATTCTTTTACCTTGCCTACTAATTATCACACTCTTCATCTCACTACAGAAGCTGGACTCCAACATATATCATTCAAACTTCTGTAAACAATTATATGAAGATGAACTGATGAACCATAATGTACTAAGCTGCCTCAGTTGCCTCAATCAGCACCATTCCAATAGGCCCTCTCAGTAAATTATATGAACTAGTTTTTTTTTCCCCCCTCAGGTCTTCAGAATAAGCTATGTCTTTTCATCAAACATTTTATCTTAGACATTCTGTCTTGTTAAGCTGGTTTCATTAACATACTCAACACAAATCTTCTTCTTCTTTCCCTTTCAGCAATAGGAATGTTTACATAATAATGGGATGTACCCTACAATTCATTTCTCATTGTATTCAGTGAGAAATTTATACACATAATGTTTTAACCCTCTTGAATGAATTAGAGAATATTACAAATTGTAGAGAGCTATTTTGGTAGACATTTAGGGGCCACTGCTTGACCAGCTTAATGCCATGCATTTGGTACCAAGGGAAATATAATTCCATTTGCTACAACTGTAGTTAGACCTGTCCGAGTAAACTACACTCATTGAAAACACAAGATTGTTTTGTTTTCTCTCTACTGATCATGGAGCACTGATCCATATAATGTTTTAATGAACATTAGCACTTTACCTTGACATTTTTGAGTAAACTAGGAAGCATATGAAGAAGAGATATGAAATAAACATAACTTTAAACATTACACCTGAACTGAAGCATAACATTTTAATTTTCAGTAACTTCCCATTTTCTAATAATTGGTATTAGGCACACACCATCACCTCTGGAATTTGGTTTTAGTGTATGTTATTATTGATGTTATTGTGTGATTAAATGTGCAGTGCTGTGTTTGTAAAAACGTAAATCATCTGTTAACTTGGTTTCCTTTTGGAAGATATCTTTCCTTTTTCTTCTTTCTCTCTCTAGTTGCTGCACTTCACAGACTGCAATGCCTATGACAGTGAGTGAGAAAACATAAAGATGATGTATGGCAAATGTACTATGAAAGCTGTTACAAGCCCATCTGTAGCTCTTGTGAACAAAATCTCTTGGTCATGGTACATGGTAAGTTAATGCCATTTCATTAGTTTGTGGTTATTGGCTTGAGAGAGACAGTGGATTTGAAGTGTATAGACTATTTAAATTTGAAAATTAAAAGAAGTAGTGGGACGATTAAATTATTAAATATACATATTTTCTCCTTACATTACTTTTTCTCATCTTCTTACTTCTAATATGACCTCTAGTACATAGATGATTAGCTCATACTTCTTACTTCATCTTTAATTTTTTCCCCCTTTCATATATCCAAATTCTTTCCAGTCTCAAAACTTACCTCAAGTCCCACATCTTTCATGAAGTATAACAACAATAATTTGATTTTTATATAGCATATAATAGTTTGCAAAGTTCTCCAAAGATATGCTACCTCATTTAGTCTTCATAGGAGTCCCATAAGGTAAGTACTCTTATCCCCATTTTATAGGAAAAGAAATTAAGACTGAAGCAGCCAAAGGACTCAGTGAATAAACTCCTTAGCTTAATGTCAGGAAAATTCAAATCTGGCCTCAGATACTTCACTAGCAAGTTAATTAACTTTTGTCTGCCTCATTTTCCTCAACTAACAAATGGGGATAATATTATCTCCTCTATCCTAGTATTATTATGAATATTATATGAGATAATATTTATAAAATATTTAATATAATGCCTGGAACATAGTTGTATTTACTAAGTATTTGTTTCCTTCATTTCTTCCTTAAGTGCTTTTCTAGGATCACCTAGCTAGCTAGCTAGCATCTGTGCCAGGATTTAAATTCAGGCCTTCTGTGCCTACTAAAGATTTTGCCAATCTTCTGTTCCTCTAGACTACAATAACATATAGATTATTGTTAAATAACTTCTCTTATTTAAATAACAATCTATATTGTAAAAATGGCCACTTAATTTATACTGCTGTATTGTTTACTTTTGCTTCATGTATTAGCCCTGTTTTCCCAATTACAAAGTAAACTCTTTAAGATCAACAACTATGCTTTACAATGCTTGATATTACCTCATAGAGCTCTGGTCATATTGAAAAAGTTTTGTAAATACTGAATTGCTAATTGATTGAGCTAGCATTGCCTTGAAAGTCAAGAAATATCAATCACTGCCTCACATTCACCATTTGATATTGAATAAATCACACATAATCTCTATGGACTTCAATTTCAAGTGGGAATTTAAATTTCAAAATGAGAATAATTACATTTGCCTTCTCTATCTCTCATAGCAATAATGGAGAGAAAAAAAAATAAAGTTCAAAGATTTTGACATATGTCCAACCTTTTGATGTTGACATAAAGGTAACTACTTACGTCTTTCTCATAAATCACTTTGTAATGGTCATTTTAATATGCACAACACTGGAGTGATCCTGCTAAGCAATGACTATATAATAAAGGACACATACATATATACATGCGAACATATACAAGGTTGCTTAGTGCAAAAAAATTGGATTAAGAAAAATTGGATTCAACTGTAGGCTCTGAAGCTTACTTTGTGACCATGGAAAATATTTAACTTTTTGATGATAGTAAAACCAGAATGAGGGAGAAGGTTTCCACTATATTATTTTTATTTATATTATTTATTTAAAAGATAAATGAATATAAAGATATATTTAAATGTTTATATCATTATTTTTAAAGATAGCTTTTTGTAAATTAGGCAATTGCTATGAATTATGGTCAGAGTCACATCTTTTTATATAATATCTTACAATTTTATAGTACTTGATAGTTAAAGAATACCATGGAGAAAGTAATGGGATTGGAGTCAGAAGAATTTAGTGAATTCCATATCTATCATTTATTTACTATATAATCATGGACAAATCATTAATCTCTCTATTCTTCAATTTAATCATCTATAAAACAAGCCACAGTGCTACAACTCTCTATATCACAGAGGAACTAAAAAAAGACTTTTATTCCTTAGTGTACCTACTTCTTCATCTCTCATTCATTCCTCGATCCTCTGCAAACTGTCCTTGGAATCCATCACTCAATAAAATTGCTCTTCCCAAGATCACCAATGATTTCTTGATTGCTGAAGCCAATGACCTTTTTTTTAGTCCGCATCTCTCTTAACTTCTCTTTAAAGATTAATAGTACTTTGCCCATTTTCTCATCTTTGCCTTCCTCTTCTTTTTTTCATCTTCACTTTCTTATCACTGTTTCTGATTATTTCCTTACCTGACAACTTTTTCTCCATCTCCTTTTGTTAGTTTGATATCAAAGTCCTATTTTCCCTGGGGCCTCTTTTTGTACTCCTTTTTTATATATCCTGTTTCTTGGTGATCTCACTATCATTCTTAGGTTCATTTATTATTCCTTTGAAGCTGTCTGTCATAGCCATCCAACCCTCATCAACTAAGTGGCACAGTGAATAGAAAGCTGGACTCAAAATCAGGAAAACTTGAATTCTTGTTCAGCCTCAGATACTTAACTATCTGTGTGACTCAAAGCTAATCATTTAGTCTCTGTTTACTTCATTTTTCTGAACTACAAAATGAGTTAAAATATTACTTCATCTTATAGCACTGTTGTGAGGTCCAAATGAAATTATATTTGTAATTTGTATTTGTGATGCCTGGCATAATGCTCAATACAAAGTAGATGCCATATAAATATTTATTCCCTTTTCTTCATTATTAGCCTGAGTTTAAATTCCACATTTCCAGTTATCTGAGGAGTTTTGTTTTGTGCATATAGTGAACATTTCAAGCTCAACATCCAAAATGAAATTAATTGTTTACCCTATACTCACCACTCCTCCTAAATTCTTTATTTCATTGAATATATGTATATATATTATATATATATTATACACACACACATATATACATATATATATATATATAATCACTATAGTTATTCAGGTTCATAAACTCATAAACTTGTCACTCTTTCTCTCCTCTCACACAATCAGTTGCCACATCTTGGTCATTATATCTCCACAAGAGCTCTTATTTACATCTTCTTCTCTATTCACAATTATCAGTGCCCTGATTACAAATGGCCTGGACCTGAAATAATTTCCAATTTGTTCACCCATTTCCACTTTCTTCTTACTCTATTATGTTTGTGTCACATAGCTGCCAAAGTAATTTTTACCATATGGCAAATCTGGCTAAGTAACTTATTATTATTTTTTTTATCAAGAATCATTATTATATCCCTATTTCTTCTACGATAATATGTAGTTTTTCTTGATTTGACACTTAGAGCTTTTTACAATCAGAACATCTTAATATTATTCTCATATTTTCTATACTTTAGCCACTTGACCAACTTGACATACCTTATACGTGACAGAGCATAAGCCGTATCTTTTTCAGTGAGCATCCTCCATGTCTGGAATATTTAAAAGGAACATCTTGTTTATTTTGAATTTCAATTCTGACAAAGGTCTTTCGTGTTATGCATTTATTAGTAATCAAAATTACTTTGTACATAATTTTTAGGTACTTATCTATGTAATTTATCTCTGTAACTTTAGGTACTTTTCTAAGTAACTACATAGATCAACACTCACTCTTGGTGACCTGTACATTCCTTGAGGGCAGAACTGTTTCATTTTTGCTTTGTAACTTGTAAATATTTACATTTTGTAAGTATTTAAATTTTACACAGTAATTTGTAAGTAATGAGTACTTAATAAATGCTTGTTTATCTAAGTTGAAAATTAATATACAAATATCTTTACAACTTAACTTATGGGAGCATTATTGTTTTTTCCCAGTCTTTTTATTTTGGAATATTCTGTAAATAATCAAACCATCAGAACATGATTGTGCAATAGTATAATGTCTTTTTGTATTAAAGTAAAAATATCTGATTTTTTAAAAAAAGAAAAATTGGAAAAGTACTAGAGATGTTTCCTTCTAGTTACATGGCATCACTATGCATTTTAATATCCATTAATTGGAGGAACAAAACAAAAAAGAAAATGTCATGCTGTTAAATCCATCATTATGGAGACAAATGGTGCAAAACTGGTCAAATAGATGAAAGGAACACTTAGACAAGGCTGTCATATTGACATGACTGGTGGTTAATAATGAGTTTTAAAGATCTTTTTATAACTTGTTCTTTTCCAATGTTTGGGAAGAATTTTGTACATTGCTGACTTTCCCTGTTTGGCTTTGCAATCCTCATACTGACACTGTTTCTCCTGTAATTCCTTGTGCTAATTCTCTATGTTGTTTTGCATCTGCTTTTGATGCTGCTGAAGCTTGGTTTCTGCACTCTTAAATCTTTATCTCCATCACTTGCTCCATCTCCATCTCCATTTCCATCTCTATCTCTACCTTTTTCTTCCTGGCTATATGCTCCCTTCTTTCTTCTTCCATGTGTGCAGGGGACTCTTGGTGATCTGTTGTTTGCTTTTGTTGCTGTCCACACTGTTATATGTTATGGCTGCCAGCTTCTAGCTCTTATAGTTCCTAAAGTGCACATAGTTAGCCAAATCCTTCAGATCTAAGTTAGTTTTTATCAATATACTTCTTATATTAGTGAAATCAAAATAATCACCATTTTCAACTTCTGCCATATTCCAAGGATACTGCCTTCCTTGAACCCTTTTGCCAGTAACTTCAGTGATAGTATTACACAGCAAGAGGCAAATGACCATCTTTTTAACAATTTTATTTTCTTCTTTTTCATGTTTCTGAAAATTCCTATATCTTATTTTTATGCTGAAATTGTTTATCATCTGCTTCTTAAATTTCTGTCATTCCTCAGGGATCAATATTTCTGCTTTGGCAATGAGGGGAAGGACATTCATCTTGTCATGCAAGTGCTTCATAAACTCAATGTCCATTGGCCTGAGGCAATTACTGTTTCCATTGTATCACCCAAACTAGAAGTATCCACTATTGTGAGCAATAACTAAATACCACTTTCTTTGATTAAAATTTTAGCTTTCTCCACTTGTATTGTCTTTTTAATTCTATATGATGGACCAGGGTACTCAGAAGAAAACAAATCTTTGGAATAATGAGCTGGTTAACATTGACTTTTCCCAATCCATATTCTCCTACTACTATAAGCATGTATTCAAACCCTTACTTCAGATATTTTCTGTATACTTGATTTGTGAGATTTGCACTCTTCAAGATGCTTCTGTTCAGCTATTTTGAAAAAAAGGATATTTTCATTATTCCAGTGTTTCAAATATCAATGCAATATTTCCATAAAGACATGATAAAATGCAAAGTCAGGTCAAGTAGTATAATCCCTGTAATCCCAGCCATTTGTTCACTGCCTTATTAGAGCACTGTAGAGGAAAACTTGGTAAATTTTATGTATTATGTAAAGATGAATAACAATAGCAGTAAAAAGTAATAATAATAATAAAGATTATTATTATTTAGCCTCAAAGCACTCTTGTGAAATAGTTAAATCAGGTATTTTTATTTTTATTCTACAGATAAAAAAGCCAAGGACTGGTGATACTGAATAACTTCCCCCACCCCCCCATGTTCTCAGCTGAGAATCTTGCCTTGTATATCCTCTTTATCTCATTTGCACATACTTGATTGCATATTATCTCCCCATTAAACTCTGAATTTCCTTAGAACAAGGACTATTTGTTTTCTTTCTACCCCTAAAATTTAGCAATCATCCTGACTGTTTTGTCATTGGACTTCACTGGCTCTGGAGGAAAGCATGAGGCTAACAACTTTTCAGGGCTCTGTTTCACTTAAATCCAATTCACAGGCATGTCAGCACATTACTTTTATGACCTCTTTGGTCCTCTTTGAAAACAAAGGATGGACAATAACAACATAGTGCTTAGCATTTAGCCAATTAGTGTCAGAAACAGGAAGAGGAGCCACAGCTTCAGAAATTTTAGTGTCTGCTTCTAGTCCTTACCAATATGTCTTCTCTAATTCTGCCCAACCAAAGGAATAATTGACTCATTCCCCTGAGTTTTTAATCTTCTGGCCAATGAGTTGGAATCCCTTGATAGCCATCTAAACATTCAAATTTATAACATCTTACAACAAAAACATTTGAAATCCAGTCCAAAAAAAAAAAAAAAACCTACCTGCAAGCCTCATTGATCTTTTGCATTGAGAGCTATTGCTTTTGCTTATAAACACTCTTCTTATGTGGGCACTATAACATCCATATATGATATTTAGCTAGAGAGTTCTTGGCAAGTTATTGGTATATTCTCCCTCCCAGATGAGAACAATATCAAGAAAGTTATTTTAATCAATTACTTTATGATTAACATTCCTTGTTCTAAAGAGCTTTAGATAAAGCTTTTACTTTCTAGAGCCATTTCTCAAAGTATTTTTGATCAATGTCTCTCTAAATCCCAGGTGGCTCTAAGTCCTTTCCATTTGTCATTTAGCATAAAGCCTGGGTCCTGCTGTAATAATTGCTGATTAAAAGGAGGCTACCTTACCCATAACTTCATTATTGCACTGTTAGCAGGGAAAATGTATGGTAAGCCAATGAACACAAAGCAAGCCAAGGCAAATTTATGACTTAAGATACTATATTGATTTTGATGGGAACAAAAGCAGAGAAGGTCAATAGTATGGAATCCAAAGCCATTACAGGGTGGGAGAGAGGACTAAATCAAAATGAGTGATTACATTTTTTTAGCCATTTTATGCTATGTGCTAGCAGCCTCATAAATGATCCCATATTATGGTGTCAGGACTTTGTAGTAAAAGTGCACAAAGACCATGGTAGAAAATTTAGTCCTGGGTAGATTGTCTATTGAATAATGGACCATACAGAGAGCTTACTGCTTTAATTATGGAAGTAGCTCAAAGATGAATGGGAAATGTACTTTTCAAAAAGCATATAAACATCAAATTTTAAGAGTTTTACTTTTCTGGCATATACACACATGTGTGTGTATCTATGTATATGTTATGTATATATCTCTTACTCTCTGATAGGCTAAGTTATCCTTTCTATGATGCTTCTGTACTTTTGCCTTGCTCTCAGGTGTTGCACAATAAAATTCAGCATCAAAATTTTTGTTAGAGTAGGATGATTCCTTAAGGACCAAAAAGAGTAAAAACAAAAGAACCACCTGATCCTTTCAAAATATGGTTGTGCCTATAAAGCACTTTAAGGGTTAATTTCTAATCAAGTTTTCCTTAAATTTTTTCCAAAATTTTTTTCTTGTAGGTTTCTTGCTTATGTCATCATCTGCTGATACTGACTTAAGTTTAAAGCCCTCAAGCTGAAAGAGACCTTGAAGATCTTCTAATTCAACATTCTCATTTTATAGTTGAGGAAACTGATTCATAAAGGTGAATAGCTCTCAAAGCCAAGCACTTCTTTCAGATTGCAACTAGATATCTAGTCAGAGTCAGAGAAAAGATGAACATTCAATTGTTTTTGTTGAATAAAATGATATTGGAAACAGAGATTGGACAATGAAAGGTTACCTGAAAATTTGGGAAATTACTTCAGAGCTTTCAGGGTATATTTATTGCTTCATTTCAGGACCAGGGAAAGATGATTTATTCAACCTGTTGATATTCATTGTTATGCTTATCAGTACATGTTGATTTCCCCAGGAATCCCTAGTAATTATTTAAGGTAGAAGGTCTGGAATAGCAGAGGGGGAGTTAGGATTCCACTTAGATTCTTCACTCTCTGTCTCTTTTTTTTTTTTTTTTTTTATAATAAATTTTATTTTATTTAATAATAACTTCGCATTGACAGAATCCATGCCAGGATAATTTCTACACGACATTATCCCTTGCAATCACTTATGTTTCGTTTTTTCCCCCTCCCTCCCTCCTCCCCCCCCCCCCAGGATGGCAAGCAGTCCTATATATGCTAAACATGTTGCAGTATATCCTAGATACAATACATATTTGCAGAACCAAACAGTTCTCTTGTTGCACAGGGAGAATTGGATTCAGAAGGTAAAAATAACTCGGGAAGAAAATCAAAAATGCAAATAGTTCACATTCATTTCCCAGTATTCCTTCTTTGGGTGTAGCTGTTTCTGTCCATCATTTCTCCAATGAAACTCAGTTAAGTCTCTTTGTCAGAGAAATCCACTTCCATCAGAATACATCCTCATACAATATCGTTGTCGAAGTGTATAATGATCTCCTGGTTCTGCTCATCTCACTTAGCATCAGTCCATGTAGGTCTCTCCAAGCCTCTCTGTATTCATCCTGCTGGTCATTCCTTACAGAGCAATAATATTCCATAACATTCATATACCACAATTTACCCAGCCATTCTCCAATTGATGGGCATCCATTCATTTTCCAGTTTCTAGCCACTACAAACAGGGCTGCTACAAACATTTTGGCACATACAGGTCCCCTTCCCTTTTTTAGTATCTCTTTGGGGTATAAGCCCAATAGAAACACTGTTGGATCAAAGGGTATGCACAGTTTGATAACTTTTTGGGCATAATTCCAGATCGCTCTCCAGAATGGCTGGATTCGTTCACAACTCCACCAACAATGCATCAATGTCCCCGTTTTCCCGCATCCCCTCCAACATTCATCATTGTTTTTTCCTGTCATCTTAGCCAATCTGACAGGAGTGTAGTGATATCTCAGAGTTGTCTTAATTTGCATTTCTCTGATCAATAGTGATTTGGAACACTCTTTCATGTGAGTGGTAATAGTTTCAATTTCTTCATCTGAAAATTGTCTGTTCATATCCTTTGACCATTTATCAATTGGAGAATGGCTTGATTTTTTATAAATTTGAGTCAGTTCTCTATATATTTTGGAAATGAGGCCTTTATCAGAACCTTTAATTGTAAAGATGTTTTCCCAGTTAGTTACTTCCCTACTAATCTTGTTTGCATTCGTTCTGTTTGTACAAAGGCTTTTTAATTTGATATAATCAAAATTTTCTATTTTGTGATTGGTAATGGTCTCTAGTTCATCTTTGGTCACAAATTTCTTTCTCCTCCACAAGTCTGAGAGATAAACTATCCTATGTTCCTCTAATTTATTTATAATCTCGTTCTTTATGCCTAGGTCATGGACCCATTTTGATCTTATCTTGGTATGTGGTGTTAAGTGTGGGTCCTTGCCTAATTTCTGCCATACTAATTTCCAGTTATCCCAGCAGTTTTTATCAAATAATGAAATCTTATCCCAAAATTTAGAATCTTTGGGTTTGTCAAACACTAGATTGCTATAGTTGACTATTCTGTCTTGTGAACCTAACCTTTTCCACTGATCAACTAATCTATTTCTAAGCCAATACCAGATGGTTTTGGTGACTGCTGCTTTATAATATAATTTTAGATCAGGTACAGCTAGACCACCTTCATTTGATTTTTTTTTCATTAATTCCCTTGAGATTCTCGACTTTTTATTGTTCCATATGAATTTTGTTGTTATTTTTTCTAAATCATTAAAATATTTTCTTGGAAGTCTGATTGGTATAGCACTAAATAAATAGATTAGTTTAGGGAGTATTGTCATCTTTATTATATTTGCTCGGCCTATCCAAGAGCACTTAATATTTTTCCAATTATTTAAGTCTGACTTTATTTGTGTGAAAACTTTTTTGTAATTTTGCTCATATAATTCCTGACTTTCCTTTGGTAGGTAGATTCCCAAATATTTTATGCTATCAACAGTTATTTTGAATGGAATTTCTCTTTGTATCTCTTGCTCTTGGATTTTGTTGGTGGTGTATAAGAATGCTGAGGATTTATGGGGATTTATTTTGTATCCTGCTACTTTGCTAAAATTATGAATTATTTCTAATAGCTTTTTAGTAGAATCTCTGGGGTTTTCTAGGTATACCATCATATCATCTGCAAAGAGTGATAGTTTGGTTTCCTCATTGCCTACTCTAATTCCTTTAATCTCTTTCTCGACTCTTATTGCAGAGGCCAGTGTTTCTAATACAATATTGAATAATAATGGTGATAGTGGGCAACCTTGCTTCACTCCAGATCTTACCGGGAAAGGTTCCAGTTTTTCCCCATTGCATATGATGCTTACTGAAGGTTTAAAATATATGCTCCTAACTATTTTAAAAAAAAGTCCTTTTATTCCTATGCTCTCAAGTGTTTTTATTAGGAATGGCTGTTGGATTTTATCAAATGCTTTTTCTGCATCTATTGAAATGATCATATGGTTTTTGTTTGGTTGGTTGTTGATATAGTCAATTATGTTAATAGTTTTCCTAATATTGAACCAGCCCTGCATTCCTGGTATAAATCCTACTTGGTCATAGTGTATTATCCTGGGGATGATTTTCTGTAATCTTTTTGCTAATATTTTATTTAAGATTTTAGCATCAATATTCATTAGGGAGATTGGTCTATAATTTTCTTTCTCTGTTTTCAGCCTACCTGGTTTAGGTATCAGTACCATATCTGTGTCATAAAAGGAGTTTGGTAGGACTCCTTCAATCCCTACTTCTTCAAATAGTTTATTTAGCATTGGAGTTAATTGATCTTTAAATGTTTGATAGAATTCAGATGTAAATCCATCTGGTCCTGGGGTTTTTTTCTTAGGGAGTTGATTGATAGTTTGTTCTATTTCTTTTTCTGAGATAGGAGTGTTTAGGATATTTACTTCTTCCTCTGTTAGTTTAGGTAAGCTATATTTTTGGAGGTATTCTTCTATTTCATTTAAGTTGTCGAATTTATTGGCGTAAAGTTGGGCAAAGTAACTCCTAATTATTGCTCTAATTTCCTCTTCGTTAGTGGTGAGTTCTCCCTTTTCATTTTTAAGACTAACAATTTGATTTTCCTCTTTCCTTTTTTTAATCAGATTTACTAAGGGTTTGTCTATTTTGTTGGTTTTTTCATAGAACCAACTCTTAGTTTTATTAATCAATTCAATAGTTTTTTTACTTTCAATTTTATTGATCTCTCCTTTTATTTTTTGAATTTCAAGTTTAGTGTTTGATTGGGGGTTTTTAATTTGTTCCTTTTCTAGCATTTTTAGTTGCAAGCCCAATTCATTGACCTTCTCTTTCTCTATTTTATACAAATAGGCCTCTAGAGATATGAGATTTCCCCTTATTACCGCTTTGGCTGCATCCCATACATTTTGGTATGATGTCTCATTATTATCATTTTCTTGGATGAAGTTATTAATTATGTCTATAATTTGCTGTTTCACCCAATCATTCTTTAGTATGAGATTATTTAGTTTCCAATTATTTTTTGGTCTACTTTCCTGTGGCTTTTTATTGAATGTAATTTTCAATGCATCATGGTCTGAAAAGGATGCATTCACTATTTCTGCCTTACTGCATTTGAGTTTGAGGTTTTTATGTCCTAATATATGATCAATTTTTGTATAAGTTACATGAACTGCTGAAAAGAAGGTGTACTCCTTTCTGTCCCCATTACATTTTCTCCAGAGATCTATCATATCTAATTTTTCTAGTATTCTATTTATCTCTTTGACTTCTTTCTTATTTATTTTGTGGTTTGATTTATCTAATTCTGAGAGTGCAAGGTTGAGATCTCCCACTATTATAGTTTTACTGTCTATTTCTTCTTGCAGCTCTCTTAATTTCTCTTTTAGGAATTTAGATGCTACACTACTTGGTGCATATATATTTAATATAGATACTTCTTCATTATTCATTCTACCCTTTAGCAAGATATAGTGCCCTTCCTTATCTCTTTTGATTAGATCAATTTTTGCTTTAGCTTGATCTGAGATCAGGATGGCTACCCCTGCTTTTTTGGCTTCACCTGAAGCATAGTAGATTTTGCTCCAACCTTTTACCTTTAACCTGCATGTATCACCCCGCTTCAGGTGTGTTTCCTGTATACAACATATTGTAGGATTCTGGCTTTTAATCCATTCTGCTAACCGCTTCCTCTTTATAGAGGAGTTTACCCCGTTCACATTTATGGTTAAAATGACCAATTCTGTATTACTTGCCATCTTGTTAACCCGGTTTATGCTTTTCTCCTTCTTACTCCCTTACCCCTCCCTTACCCCCCTTCCCAGTATTAAGCTTGTGAGCTCCCCTTGCTTCTCACAGCCCTCCCTTTTTCAGTATCCCTCCCCCCGCTTAGAGTTCCCCCCCCCCCAACTTACCCCTTTCCCTCCAGTTACCGTATTCCCTTCCACTTAGCTTATTCCTTCCTTTTTCACTTTTCCCTTCTCACTTTTCAATGAGGTGGGAGAAGTTTCACCATAGATTGAATATGTCTAAAATTCTTCTCTTACTGCCAATTCTGAAAGCAGTAAAATACTCACTATTTTCATTCCTCTCCATTCTTTCTCTCAGATTTACTAGGTTTTCTTTGCCTCTTCATGAAATGTAGTACCCCCACTTTCCCTTTTTTCTAGTACAATGTCCTTTCCACAACTAGTTTCTAGAACAAGGTATACATGTATTCTTTATACATCTTTACAGCCGAAATATAGTTCCCAAGATTAATCTTTACCTTTTTAGATTTCTCTTGAGTTCTGTGCTTGTAGATCAAATTTTTTGTTAAGTTCTGGCTTTTTCATCAGAAATAGATGAAATTCACTTATTTCGTTGAATGTCCATCTTCTTCCCTGGAAAAAGATCCTCAATCTCGCTGGGTAAGTTATTTTTGGTTGCATACCAAGTTCCTTAGCCTTTCGGAATATCATATTCCAGGCCCTTCGATCCTTTAATGTGGATGCTGCCAGATCCTGGGTGATCCTTATTGTGGCTCCTTGATACTTGAATTGGGTTTTTCTAGCCGCTTGCAGTATTTTTTCCTTTGCCTGAGGGTTCTGGCATTTGGCCACTATATTCCTTGGTGTTTTGATTTTAGGATCCCTTTCAGTAGGGGATCGATGAATTCTTTCAATGTCTATTTTACCTTCTGTTTCTATGACTTCTGGGCAGTTCTCTTTGATAATTTCCTGGAAGATAGTGTTCAGGCTTTTTTTTTCATCATACTTTTCTGGAAGTCCGATGATTCTCAGGTTGTCTCTCCTGGATCTGTTTTCCAGGTCTGTTGTCTTCCCCAGAAGGTATTTCACATCCTTTTCCATTGTTTGATTTTTTTGGATTTGCTTGACTGATTCTTCTTGTCTCCTCGAGTCATTCAATTCCAATTGTTCGACCCTGATTTTCAGTGAGGTATTTTCTTCACTCACTTTTTTAAGATCTTTTTCTAATTGTCCAATTGAGTTCTTTTGTTCTGTGGAATTTTTTTCCATTTCGCCAATTTTGTTTTTTAGAGAGCTGTTTTCTGTTTCCAGTTCACTAATCCTATTTTTCAAGGATTTGGTTTCTTTATCCACTCTCTCTTTAACTGACTTCTCCAGGCTCTTTTGCCAAGCCTCCCTCTCCTTTTTCAGAGCCTCCCTCTCCTTTTCCCATTTTTCTTCTAGCTCCCTTGTGAGAGCCTTTTTAATTTCCTCCATGAGATTCATCTGTGCTGAGGGACATAAGGTCTCTTCCTTCGGGGATTCACCTGGGGACTGTTTGTTTTTAGTCTCCTCAGGGTTTGGAGTCTGCTCTTTATCTGTATAAAAGCTGTCCAGGGTTAAATTCTTTTTCAGTTTCTTGCTCATTCTGTCTATTTATCAAAGACAAACTATCAAAGAAACAGAAGGAAAAAAAAACCCCTTGAATGGAGGCTGCTTTCTTTGGGGGAGGGGCAGGGTATTCGTGAGGCACAGGTCCTACTGTGCTATGGCGCCTGCGCGCTGAGATCCGAGCGGGCTAAGACACTGTGGGGGAGGGGTGGCCAGGTCCCGAGAAACTCCAGCTGTTTGGGGTTGTATTCTTCACCCCCGGTGTTTTTAGCTTCTCTGCTGGGCTGCTGACTTGCTCCTATAGCAAAGCTCTCACCGCAGAGACGGCTGCGATCGCGTCCTACCCCTCTCCGCTCCACCGGTTCTGAGCTGCTATCTGTGCTTTGGTTGCCGCTGCTGCCCGCAGACTGCTTCCAAATACCGTCCCCGCCCTCGCGCAAAAACAGACCTTTCTTGACGAGTCTCAAGGATGGTTTCTCTTGGTAAGTAATTGTATGGTTTTTTTTCAGTCGAGCATTAATTCAGAGGCATGAAATGAAATGAATAGTGAGAGAAAAACACGGAGATTACACAGAAGTGTATTTCCTCTCCGCCATCTTGGCCGGAAGTCCATCCACTCTCTGTCTCTTTCCTTCAAAGCAATGTTTACCCTCCTTTGAGCACCGACATGTCTAGGAAGTGAAGAGAATTGAGTCCTTTGGAACTGGAACTGTGAATGTACTTTGTGATGTTTTAATGTTTTCTGACCTTTTTTATTAGGTTAGATTTGTGTGATAGTCCTATAGAAGTTATTAATCTCTTCAAAGATATTCTAGTTATAATTCCGATACCTATATAAATAGTTCAAATTTGTATTCTGCTACAGGGATAACTGAAGGAGGTATGGAAAATCCCATCATATAACCAATTACAGCTTTTCCTATAGGAATAAATTTTATAAAAATAACTACACAAACAATTACTAGTCAACACTTATATAGCACTTACTATGTATTAGACATTCTGCCATGTTTTTTACAAGCCTAATATCATTTTTTCTTATAACGATCTGGAGAGGCATGTGTTATTATTATCATGATTTTATAGAAGGGGAATTGAGGCAAATAGAGGCTAAGTGACATATTTAGAGTCACACAGTTAGTGTCTGAAGTTATATTTGAACTTGGATCTTTCTGACTCCAGGCCCAAGGCACCATCTGCCAAATCCATTCAATTCATATAACGTCTATTATGTGCAAGGCAAACTGTTAAGAACAGGGATGCAAAGACAAAAAAGAAAAGCTCCTAGGTTCAAGAAACTTTCATCCTGCTGAGAAGATATACAAAACATATACAGAGTAATAAATTTAAAGTATTCAAAAAATACCTGAAAATAGAAATAGGTCTAACAATGGGGAACTTCAGGAAAAGATCTCATGGAGGAGTTGATACCTGAGGCACACCTTAAAGGAGGCTATGTATTCCAAAAGAAAAAAAAAGTGAGGAATTAAAGAATTCCAGTAAGACGGAGGTGAGAATAATTTTGCAAAGTTACAAAGATGTTTGGTACACCATATATGAAGGATAACATGTAGCTTATTGTTTGAAGTCACCTATATACAATTACTCTAATCAATATATTTCAACAAAATATGGAATATATATCAAAGTTTCAAAGAAACTAATTTTGTGAAAGTAATAATTAGGAATATGTGCCCTTCAATTGACACTAAACTGACTCAAAGTGTCTGAAGTTGACCAGGTGAAACCAGACCAAGCAAGTTTCTTTACCTTCATTTATTTCTTTGATGAATGTTAGATTTTACACCATATGCAGGTATTTTATTCCTTTTTTGTTTTGTTTTACATTTAGTGATTTTAAGAATTTACATCAAAGCAAGGAGTAATTGTAACTTTTAGAGAACATACTTCAATGTCTATTAGAGATACTATGATGGTTGTAGATGTGAGAAAATAGAGCATAGCAAGGACTATTCAAGTCCATAATGATTTAGTACTGGTCAAACCTAAACAAAAAAGAAAATACAGTTTAAAATGAAAATAACACCAAAGTAATAGCTACTATTATAACCTAATTAACCTAATTAATTCAAAGAAAAATAAAAACAGAACTTGAGATGGGCCTGGTAGCTGGAGATATTCTCCACAAGTTTTTTGAAATAGAAAGAAAAAAAAAAAGATGTAAATAGCAACAGCTATTTATTGCTAGGGAAAAAAAAAATCTTGTTACAAGCAAGACAATGTAATGATTAGAATAATGAAGAAGGGGAAAAGGTAATTTTCTTATTGACAGTACTCACTTTTTCTTTCAAGGACATACAAAAACTTTTGTTAGAACAAGTCCAAATGGGTATATAAGATCTTAAACTTTTTTCAGACTCTAAAGCATCCAACAAAAACATGTTTTGGGCATATTTTGCTTCCAGTTGGCCTAGAAATCTTGTTTCCATCAAGGGAATGATGAAATCTAAGAAAGATATTAATATGCTGAGAAGGAAAATGGTTCTGGAATTATAGAAATTCCCCAAGAGAGATGGAATACTAAAGCATAAACTTACCCCATGCCACTAAAATTAAAAAAAATATGTAAAGAGGAAATAAATGCAGTTTAATGTCCTTGGGACTGGTCTGATTAAAACTCTACTGAAAAACTACATTCCAGGCTAGACTTGGAAAAATGAATTGATTTTTTAAAATTTTATTTTTAATATCTCCTATGGTAAATGGTAGTTTCATGATAAACAATTAAAGAATATATGTCAAAAATTTGTGAATTCAATGCTGTTATATAAAACAAGTGACTGTAGAAAAAAATAAAATACATATTAAATGGTTTCTTTTAAGATGAAGTTATTATACATTTATGACAATAAATTTAATTACTTTATTCTGTCCCTGTTTATTAATGCACTACTGAAAACTTATTCACATTTTTTTTTTCATTAGATTACTATGGTATTGGACTTGGAGTCAGAAGACCTGTGTTTGAATATTTGTTTTATTGCCTGATAATTGTGTTTGCAGAGGTTAGAACATAAGTACCTTTTCTGAATCTCAGTTAACAAACATTTTGTAAACTATTTAAATGTGACATCATTATTAATCATCACTTAACATATTCTATAATGCTCCTTCAGTCTAAATAGAACTTACTCTGAATTTTCCATTGAAATCAGAATTCTACTAAGACATAAAGAGAACGCTGTACGCAGCAACAAGATTATGTGAAGATCAACTGTAATGCCCTTGGCTCTTTTCAATAGTAAGGTGATTGAAGGCAATTCTAAAAGACTTGTGATGAAAAGAGCCATCTGTTTCCAGATAGAAAACTATAGGGACTGAATGTGGCTCACAGCATAGTATGTTCACCATTTTTGTCTGTTTGTTTGCTTGTTTTTTTATTCTCATTTTTCCCATTTTGATCTGATTTTTCTTGTGTAGTAGGATAAATGTGGACATATGTTCAGTAGAATGTACATGTTTAACTTATATTGGATTACTTGCTATCCAGAAAAGGGGGAGGGAGGTAAGGAGGAAAGGAGAAAAATTTGGAATACAAAGTTTTGCAAAGATGAACGTTGAAAACTATTTTTGCATGTATTTTGAAAAAGAAAAAGCTAATATTAAAAATAAATAAATGAATGAATGGAAAAATAAATAAATAATGAACATTTTTCATATTTATGTAGTGCTTTCAGGTTTAAAAAAATTGTTAGGGTTGACTGGAATCCTCTCTTTAGATTTTAAAATACCAAAGTATATAACAATTTGCTGTTATACAAAGACTGTATTGTCAATTCCCATAAGGTTGCCCCAGATTTTGCCCAGACCAAGTTTCAATCCTGTGGGAGCCTAGATTCTAAAAAGAGAGGTGAGGCAGGAATTATTATCCCAAAGATGATTGTGAAAGATACAGAAAAACACAATAAATGAGACAAAGAGAAAGAGAAAAAGTTCATGTTTAAATTCTAGGGTATACCCACAGTTGAGGAGATGATGTACTTTATGATCCTACAAGGAAAGTAGGAAGAAGTGATCTGACAGGTAAGATGAGAATTAAGAAAGAACAGCATCACAAAAACCCAGAGAGGAGAGAATGTCCAGGAGAAAATAATTTTTTCAATAGTGTAAAATAATCTGAAGAAGTTAAGTTTAAAAAAAAAAAGGGAAAAACCATCAAATTTAGCAATTAAAAATTGATAAGGAATTTCAAAGATCAGTTTCAGCTGAGTAAAGACATGGGAAGCCGGATTGCAAAGCACTCAGTAATGAGTGGAGTGGATAAGAGAAGCAAAGGCAATGAATGTAGTTTACTTTTCTCAGAGCCTGAAAAGCAGTAGCATGCCTCTTGGAGCTGCAAAGCTTTCTTTCCTCTAGGCCTTTCTAACTCATCCAGTAGGGAAATCCTCATTATGATTTTTTCCTAATAGATATCATAAGCTGATAATCAGAACCAGCTCCAGAAAGTTCAAAGAAAGTCTAGAGATATCAAAGAAAGCAATTTCAGGATTCAACATTAGGAAAATTACAACTGATCCATAACCAATAGTGGGCCCACTTGTGACAAGGAATTTAAAAATAATTTTTAATTATTTTCTATAATTTCTCTTATTTATACAAATCTACATTAAATACATTCAACAATAAAAAAGATAGGGGACTCAGGATTTTTTCTTATTTTTTTCAACTTTCAGGGAATATCTTTAAGAAAAGCTTATAATTAGCTCATGCTTAGAGTCCCTATGAGGTATTATAAAGTCACTGAACCATAAAATAGATGAGGTAAAGAATAATTATTTGTTTCTCCATGTACAAAAATGCACAAAACACAAATACCTATAATTACATGAAATAGTAAACTATAATGGTAAATTATACTCTCCAAAGAAGTTAATACTTAAAAACAAGAACAAGAAACACTTTATGGTACTGATGAACAGTCTTTTAAACTTTATTTAAATTCTGTAATTTTTTAGCAATTCTTTCAAGGTCATACTTTCTGATAAACCGGGATCTGGCTTAAGCTAGCTTGTCAACAATCACTTCATTCTCTGAGAAGCATGTGGCTCCAGAAAACTCTTTCAGTTATCCCTCAACTCCTATTTAGGAACCCAGAATTCTAAGATTTCTAAAGTAGCTATTTCTGAAAAGTCCATTTTTCATGATTATTGTTCAGTTAGCTATAGTTAGGCAAAGACACATTAAAAAACAAAACAAAACAGAGGTGGCCAGCCAAAAGTGTCTTGACTGCACATGTGGATGGTGGTTCCACAGCTACCTGGGGAGGAGAACCTGGGGAGGTTGAATAAAAAGTTGAAAAAATGACCCCCATGCAGCAGATGGGAAGATAAAGTCTTCCACAGGACAGAATCACTTCTTTTAAAATGTGTTGAGTGGACTTTTTTTTCCTGATTCAGAGGCCAGAGATTTTAAGGGAGCACTTTCTTTAATCATAAAGTGCAGATTTCAGAGATATAACACGTGACCCATCATAAGTTCTTTTAACAAAGGGTTGAAAACACTTTCTTGGAAAGGATTCTGGGAAGATGGCAAAGTCAGAAATTTTCAAGCTTTCCAAATTTCTCCTACAAACAGAAAAAAAAAAATTTAGGAGGAACATAAACTGATGAAAAATCAAGACCTGGGGCAGAACAGGGATCCTCTCGGGACAACCTGGGAAGACCCAAAGAAAGATCCTGGGCCAGAGATTAACCCACATGAAGAGCAAACACTTCTAGGGTAGCTCTGCCTAAAAAGCAGGTGGCGACCCTGGGGCTAGCTATTGTGTAGGGGGAGCCTCAGTTTGAATCACAGGAACAGGGGTTTGAATCCAGTAAGACTGAGGGAATCTTGGCTGATTGGTAATACTAGGCCCAACTGTGCTGCAGAACTGCAGCCCTGGTGGAAAAGAAACCAGAACACCTGTGAATACAGAAGCAGTGAGGCAGGGATGCTGCTGGCTGTGGGCACCTACAGGAAAGGGGAGCTCTTGGTTTGGAGTTTCAGGTCAGAGGAGAGAGCTAAAATGAAGCTAGAGGCACCATCCCTCCACCCCACAATTAGAGGTGTTTCTATTAAAAAGTTTCCTAAAAAGGAACCAGCAAAGAAGAAAAAGCCCAATCATGCAAATCTACTGTGGGAACAGGGAAGACCTGGAATCACCATCACAGGAGGACATTGAATCTAAAAAATGCCTCTTCTAACCCAAAGAGTAACATTATATGGTTATCTGCCCAAGAGAAAAAATAAAAATCATCCAAGAAAAATAAGATTATGAAAAAAAGTTAACCAAAAGAGATAGAGTCTTAAGAAAATAATTCATTGAAAGTTAGAATTGGGCAAGGAGAAATTAGTGAAGGTATGAAAGACTGAGAAGTAACAAAATAAAATATAAAGAATGACAAAATAGAACCAAATGTGAAAAATCTTATAAGAAAAAGAATATATGTGGAGAACAGACCAAGAAGAGAAAATGAAAGAATAATTGAACTATCTGAAAGCTGTGATAAAAAAAAAAAAAAGAACCTTGACACAATAATGCAAGAAATAATCAATGACAATTATCTTGGAGAGATAGAACAGGAAGAGAAAAAAATTCCACTTATCACCACCTTAAAGAGATCCTTTGTAGTAAACACATAGGAATAGTATTGCCAAATTTAGAAACTGCAACTACAATTTAAAAAAAAATCAAGAAACAAAAACCAATTCAAATATGCTGGAGCTACAATTAGAATTGTATAGGGCTCATCAGTCACAATAAAAGGCCACAGGTTCTGGAATAATATATATTGGCAATCAAAAGAACTAGATCTAAGGCCAAAAATATCATATCCAGCAAAATTATCCATAATATTGAATAAAAAAAAGGATATTCTATAAACCTGCAGATTTTCAGTACTTTGTCTCAACCAAACCCAAACTTAACAGAAAATTTAATATATGAGAAATATCAAATATTAATTTCAAGGAATTCAACATGGATAAATGTTTATATGTTGTATATGGAAATGCATACCATATATTTAAGACTGATATCAGTAATTGGGTAACTCAAAAGAAAGATTGAGACAGAGTTGAGTATGATCTCATAATAAAAAGCAATACTCTCCAAAAAATGTTAAAAATCATAATTATGTTATACAAATGAGGTGCAGAGGAAAAACTGATACAGATGCATTAAAGGTGAGAGGAGGAGTTATAGTTCTGAAAACCTACTCACATTAGGAACAGTTTAAATAGTTTACACTACATATGTATACCATGAAGAGTATAGCACCAAATCTCCAAAATCTATAAATGAATAAGGGGGGAAAGAATAGAGTAAGATGGAATAGAGAAGGGTATGTAGAGTAATGGTAATGGGACAAAGTATATACATCAAAGGAAAGGTATAAAGTAGGGGAAATGGTGGCATAGGATAAGGTAGGGTACAGAATGATGTTTAGATTAATCAGAGAGAGATAAGGTCTGTAGACTAATGGAAATGAGATGAAGAGGGAAGCAAAAGGTGTGGGGAGAAAATAAGGGAAGCATCCATGAATGGAGGGAAGTTAAGTAATAGCAAAGCAAGTTAGAAAGCAAAATTAAAGTTGAACAGTTAGCAAGGATAAGAAATAAGAGGGATGCACAAACACTACAACAAGGTTCAGGAGTAGAATTTATTAGGAAAAAAAGTAGGTGTAGTTGTCATTGATCTTAGACAAAATCAAACTTAAAAGATTCATTCAACAGAGAAATTTACATTGTGTCAGTACATGCATATGTGTATGTACACATACATATATATGTATATGTCTGAGTATATGTGGGTATATAGGTCTATGTATGTGTATATATACATAAATATGTATATGTGCGTGAGTCTATGGGTCAGAGTGAATATATATATATATATGAATAAATATATATAAATTTATGTCCCTAACTATAACCTGCTTAAGGGAAGTGGAGGATAGGCAAGGGTGTTAATGGACAGGTCAATTCTCCAAGAATGTCCCCATCTGTGGATCATAACCTCTGAAGGAGTTGCAAGGCAGCCTTTGTTGACACAGGTGTTGCGGACTGGGAATGAGATAAATTGGAGGCAGAGAGAAGAGGAGAGAGGTCAGAAAATGCAACAGCCTCTCAGTCAGAGAGGTCACAGAACAGCAACTGCTTCTCAGTCTCTTTGTATCATCCTCTCACAAGAGGAGATCCATTCTGGGTTGGATCACCAGCAGCCACTGTAAGGTGGCTCCCATGTATTCCAACAGCTCCTGGTAGTACAACAAAAGGAGAAAAAAAGAATAAGAAGTATGCAGCACAAAATAAAAAAATAACCTACTAGAAAGCAAAGAAAAGAAAGATACTCATGAATATAACTTCTATTATTATATATGCTTTCTTGAAATGTAAATTTATTGTTACATATTGTGTATCCTTCCAGATGTTCTGGTGAGCACATGACAATTCTTTAAAAATTTTCCATTTTAGTCTGTCTTTTATTAATTTATATTTGGATGAATCAGTAATTTTTTTTTTTTAAAGGAAAAAGAAAACACTTTCTTAATTTCCTTTAGGATGAAACATGTGATCTAAAAGGATCACTTCTGTTATAAAAATAAATACAAAACTTATGCAAGAAAATTAAAATAAATTAGTGTCTAGGGAAGAGTAATCAGAGACTATCAGTTGAGAGATCAGAAAAGTGGCTATATTGGAAGTAGTATCTGAGCTGATCTAAAAAAGAAGCTAGGGATTCCAATAGGCAGAGATGAGGAGATCAATTCGAGGCGTATGGGACAGCATATGCAAAGCCATGAAGGTGTGAGATGATATGCCATGTATGAGGAACAGAAAGTAGACTAGTTTGACTAGATTACAAAATGCATGAAGGGAAGTAATATAAAATATATTTGTACAAGTAGGCTAGTGACATATTATGACTAGCTTTAATTACCAAATAGAGTACTTTGCATTTTGTTCTTGAGCCATAGAAGCTTTTAGATTAGAAGAGTGACAAGCTCAAATCTTGACATTAAGGAACTCATTTTAAGAGACTATGGAGGACTTCCAGGGGCAGAGCCAAGATGGTGGAGGAGGCACACATGACTCTCTAAGCTCCTGTCATTCCCCTCATAACCAACTATTTAATCCAGCCTCAAAAATAGCTCTTCACTGCTTAAATGCATGAAGATTAGAAGCACTACAATTTACCAGACGAAGTCAGTCTGGAAGCTCGCCAGGAAAGGTTTGTCCTGAGGAGCCAGGAACAGACTAGCACAGGCAGTGAGAGACTAGTGTCCTGAGCAGATCAGGGGCGGGGGGGATCTCTGTGGCTAGAGAAGGTATAGAGATGACTCTGCTAAAGGCTAACTGCTCTGCCTTGACTACAAAGCAGTAAACCAGCAGAGAAATTAAAGCCTAAAACAGAGGGTCCTCTAAAAAATGCCAGAAACTAAAAAGATCTGGCTGTAACCCCTCAAACCCAGAAGTGACTCAGGCAGACTTTAACACAGCCCTGCAGCCACATCCCACAATTTGAGGCTTTTGTGAGGGCAGTTACTAATCTGCATGGCAGGGGGGCACAGCCTGGACAGCCTCTAATCGGCACAGTGTGGGGCTCGGCCTGGGGCAATAGAAATTCCCCAGCAGATTGTGCTTCCCTGGCAGACTCTACCAGTCCCTGCAAATCCATTCACTGCTCAGTTGCTAATAGCCACAACCCCAGGGTGGGCTTTGGCTTAGAGTAGTGAAACTCTCACTGCTCAGCATCTAGCCCCAGGGCAATTGTTATCTCACACAGCTGGGGATCTTTGCCCAGCACTTTCCCAGCTTGGCCCTGCAGGGCTGAGTTACTCCCTGGCGGGGAACTCTTTCCCAGAGCACTCCAGTACCTTGCTGCCTTTTGTAGCCGGCTGGCAGGACAACTACCTGTCTATATACCTTTCACTGCTCTGCAGAGGAAGCTGGTAACCTTCTGGCTCTGAAGGCAGACCCTACAAGCTTTAACAAAATGAGTAAAAAAATCAAAAGAACGACTGATAGTTTCTATACAGAAAGAGAACAGCTTTTCAAACCTGAAGAGACTAATAGCAGACAGTCTCCAGACAATTGTTGGTCTCCAATACAAAAGGCTCTCCTAGAAGAGACTATTAAAAACCTTAAAAGAGAACTGGAAGAAAAATGAGGAAAGGAAAGAGAAGCTATGCAAGAGAGCAACAACTTCCTAAAATGTGAATTGGAAAAGATAAAAAACTCCCAAGAAGTGCAGGGAAACAGAATTTGCAAATTGGAAAAAGAAAATAGCTCACTCTAAAAAAAAAAAAAAAAAAATTAGTGAAATGGAAAAAAATTCCATAGAGCAAAACAACTCAATTGGACATATACAAAAAGAAGTAAAAAAAAAAGCTAATGAAGAAAATAACTCACTAAAAATCAGAACTGAACAAATAGAAATGACTGATTCATTGAGACATTAAGAATCAGTCAACTAACTCCATTTCAATTGATAAAGAAGGACAGAAGCAGCTACACCCAAAGAAAGAACACTGGGAAATGAATATAAATTGCTTGCATTTTTGTTTTTCTTCCCGGGATATTTTTACCTTCTGAATCCAATTCTCCCTGTGCAACAAGAGAACTATTTAGTTCTGCAGACATATATTGTATCTAGGATATACTGCAACATATTTAACATATATAAGACTGCTTGCCATCTAGGGGAGGGGGTGGAGGGAAGGAGGGGAAAAATCGGAACAGAAGTGAGTGCAAGGGATAATGTTGTTAAAAAAAAATTACCCTGGCATGGGTAAATTATAAAATTAAAATTATTATTTTATTATAAAAATTATAATTATAAAATTAAAAAAAAATCAAGAATCAGTCAAGCAAAACCAAACAAATAAAAGATTGGGGGAAAAAATGTCAAATATTTACTTGGAAAAACAACAGACCTGGAAAATAGATCTAGGAGAGATAACCTGAGGATCATTGGACTACTCGAAAATTATGATGAAAAAAAGAGCCTAGATACTATTTTACAGGAAATCATCAAAGAGAACTGCCCAGAAGTAATAGAACTGGAAGGGAAAATAGAAGTTGAAAGAATTCATTGAATACCTTCTGAAAAAGACCCTAAAATAAAGACTCTGAGGAATATTGTGGCCAAACTTATGAATTTTCAGACTAAAGAAAAAATTTTACAAGCAGCCAGGAAAAACAGTTCAAATACTGAGATGCCACTATAAGGGTCATGCAAGATCTGGCTGCCTCAACATTAAAGAATTGAAGGGCCTGGAATCAGATATTCCAAAAGGCAAAAGAGCTTGGAATGCAGCCAACAATAAACTACCCAGCTAAGCTGAGTATTTTTTTTCCATGGAAGAAGACGGACATTTAATGAAATAGAGGAATTCCATTTATTTCTAAGGAAAAAAGCAGACTTAAACAAAAAAAATTTGATCTCCAACAACAAGAACTTAAGAGAAGTAGAAAAAGGTAAAAGGAACTCTTGAGAACTGTATTTCTATTGTCCATATACATAAAAACCATATGTATAATTTGATTTTATCGATATAACATAAAAAAGAGAAGTAGAAATGGAAAGGGGATAGTGTCAGAAAAAGAGAAAAGGGGAGATAAAAAGAGGGAAACTACATGCGACAATGAGGCAAAGTAAACCTATCATATTTGAGGGAACTTAGAGAGGGGGAGGAACATTGTGTGAATCCTACTCTCATCAGAGTTGGCTCAAAGAGGAAATAATTGACATATTTGTTTTACAGAGATTCTTCCCTCACTTCATTAAAAAGTGGGAGAGGAAAAGGGAGAAGGAAAAAAGAATAATAAGGGAAGGGTACAAGAAAGGGGAAGGGATTCAAAGGGAGGAGAGAGGGATATTAAACAGGGAGAGCTGTGTGACATAAGTGGGACCAATAAGTTTAATACTAGGGAAGAAGGGAAGGAGGGCAAGTAAAAGAAAAGTATAATCTGGGCATATTAGGATGGCAGGAAATACAGAATTAGTAGTTTTAACCGTAAGTGTGAATGGAATGAACTCTCCCATAAAGAGGAGGCAGATAGCAGACTGGATCAAAAGTCAGAACCCTACAATATGTTGTTTACAGGAAACACATTTAAAACAAGGAGATACATACAGAGTAAAGGTAAAAGGCTGGAGCAGAATCTATTATGCTTCAGGTGAAGTTAAAAAAGCAGGGGTAGCCATCCTTATCTCAGATCAAGCAAAAGCAAAGATTGATCTAATTAAAAGAGATAAGGAAGGAAACTATATTTTGCTAAAGGGTACTATAGACAATGAAACAATATCAGGATTAAACATATATGCACCAAGTGTATAGCATCTAACTTCCTAAAGGAGAAGTTAAGAGAGTTGTGAGAAGAAATAGAAAACAAAACTATAATAGTGGAGATCTCAATCTTGCACTCTCAGATTTAGATAAATCAAATCACAAAACAAATAAGAAAGAAATTAAAGAGGTAAATAGAATATTAGAAAAATTAGGTATGATAGATCTCTGGAGAAAACTGAATGGTGACAGAAAGGAGTATACTTTTTTCTCAGCAATTCATGGAATCTACACAAAAATTAACCATATATTAGGATATAAAGACCTCAAAATTAAGTGCAGGAAGGCAGAAATAGTAAATGCTTTCTTTTCATATCACAATGCAATAAAAACTACATTCAACAAAAAGTTAGGTGTAAATAGACCAAAAAGTAATTGGAAACTAAATGATCTCATGTTAAAGAATGATTGGGTGAAACAGCAAATTATAGACACAATTTATAATTTCACTCAAGATAATGACAATGGTGAGGCATCATACCAAAATTTGTGGGATGCAGCCAAAGAGGTAAGGAAATTTTATATCCTTAGAGATTTACTTGAATAAAATAGAGAAAGAGAAGATCATTGAATTGGGCCTACAACTTAAAAAGCTAGAAAAATACCAAATTAAAAACCCCCAATCAATTACTAAATTTGAAATTCTAAAATTGAAAGGAGAAATTAATAATATAGAAAGTAAAAAAAAAAAAAACTATTGAACTAATAAATAAAACTAAGAGTTGGTTTTATGCAAAAACCAATAAAATTGATAAACCTTTGGTAAATCTGATTAGAAAAAGGAGAGAGGAAAATCAAATTAGTAGTCTTAAAAATGAAAAGGGAGAACTTTCCACCGATGAAGAGGAAATTAAAGAAATAATAAGGGATTACTTTGCCCAACTTTATGCCAATAAATTTGATAATCTAAGTGAAATAGATGACTACCTCCAAAAATATAGGCTTCCCAGATTATCAGAGGAGGAAGTAAATTGCTTAAATAGTCCTATTTCAGAAAAAGAAATAGAACAAGCTATTGATCAACTCCCTAAAAAAAAAATTCCCAGGACCAGATGGATTTACATGTGAATTCTACCATTCAAAGAACAATTAGCCCCAATGCTTTATAAACTATTTGAAAAAATAGGGAATGAAGGAGTCCTACCAAATTCCTTTTATGACACAGACATGGTACTGATACCTAAACCAGGTAGGTTAAAAACAGAGAAAGAAAATTATAGACCAATCTCCCTAATGAATATTCATGCTAAAATCTTAAATAAGATATTAGCAAAAAGACTACAGAAAATCATCCCCAGGATAATACACCACGACCAAGTAGGGTTTATATCAAGAATGCAGGGCTGGTTCAATATTGGGAAAACTATCAGTATAATTGGCCATATTAATAATGAAATTAACAAAAGCCATATGATCATCTCAATAGATGCAGAAAAAGCATTTGATAAAATCCAACATCCATTCCTATTAAAAACTCTTGAGAGTATAGGAATAAATGGACTTTTCCTTAAAATAATCAGTAGCATCTATTTAAACCAGCAGTAAGCATCATATGTAAAGGGGACAAACTGCAACCATTCCCAATAAGATCAGGAGTGAAATAAGGTTGCCCACTATCACCATTACTATTTAATATTGTATTACAAATGTTAGCTTTGGCAATAAAAGTTGAGAAAAAGATTAAAGGAACAAGAATAAGCAATGAGGAAACCAAATTATCACTCTTTGCTGATGATATGATGGTATACTGAGAGAACCCCAGAGACTCTACTAAAAAGTTATTAGAAACAATCCACACCTTTAGCAAAGTTGCAGGATACAAAATAAACCCACATAAGTCATCAGCATTCTTATATATCACTAACAAAACCCAACAGTTAGAGTTACAAAGAGAAATTCTATTTAAAGTAACTACTGATTACACAAAATATTTAGGAATCTATCTGCCAAGGGAAAATCAGAAACTTTATGAGCAAAACTACAAAACACTTTCCACACAAATTAAGTCTGATCTAATCAACTGGAAAAATATTAAATGCTCTTGGATTGGGCAAGCAAATATAATAGAGATGACAATACAACCTATACTAATCTATTTATTTAGCACTATACCAATCATATTCCCAAAAAACTACTTTGATGACCTAGAAAAAATAACAACAAAATTCATGTGGAAAAACAAAAGATCAAGAATTTTAAGGGAACTAATGAAAAAAAATCAAATGAAGGTGGCCTAGCTATACCAGATCTAAAATTATATTGTAAAACAGCCGTTACTAAAACCATCTGATATTGTCTAAGAAATAGATTAGTTGATCAATGGAATAAGTTAGGTTCAAAGGACAAAACAGCCAATAACTTTAATAATATAGTGTTTGACAAACCCAAAGATCCCAGTTTTGGGGATAAGAACGCATTATTTGACAAAAAATGATGGGAAAATTAGAAATTAGTATGGCAGAAACTAGGCATTGACCCACACTTAACACCGTACACCAAGATAAGATCAAAATGGATTCATGACCTAGGCATAAATAATGAGATTGTAAATAAATTGGAAGAGCATAGGAGAGTTTACTTCTCAGATCTGTGGAAGAGGGAGGAATTTATGACCAAAGAAAACCTAGAGATCACTATTGACCACAAAATAGAAAATTTTGATTATATCAAATCTAAAAGTTTTTGTACAAACAAAACAAATGCAAACAAGATTAGAAGGGAAACAATAAACTGGGAAAACATTTTTACAGTCAATGGTTCTGATAAAGGTCTCATTTCCAAAATATATAGAGAATTTACTCTAATTTATAAGAAATCAAGCCATTCTCCAATTGATAAATGGTCAAAGGTTATGAACAGACAATTCTCAGACAAAGAAATTGAAACTATTTATAGACATATGAAAATATGCTCCAAATCATTATTAATCAGAGAAATGCAAATTAAGACAACTCTGAGATACCACTACACACCTGGCAGATTGGCTAGAATGACAGGGAAAGATAATGCAGAATGTTGGAGGGGATGTGGGAAGACAGGGACACTGATACATTGTTGGTGGATTTGTGAACACTTCCAGCCATTCTGGAGAGCAATTTGGAACTATGCTCAAAAAGTTATTAAACTGTGCATACCCTTTGATCCAGCAGTGTTTCTGCTGGGCTTATACCCTAAAGAGATACTAAAGAAGGGAAAGGGACCTGTATGTGCCAAAATGTTTGTGGCAGTCCTGTTTGTAGTGGTTAGAAGCTAGAAAATGAATGGATGCCCATCAATTGGAGAATAGTTGAGTAAATTGTGGTATATGAACGTTATGGAATATTATTGTTCTGTAAGGAATGACCAGCAGGATGAATACAGAAAGGACTGGCAAGACTTACATGAACTGATGCTAAGTCAAATGAGCAGAACCAGGAGATCATTATATACCTCAACAATGATACTGTTTGAGGATGTATTCTGATGGAAGTGGATCTTTTCAATAAAGAGCGCTAATTCAGTTTCAATTGATCAAGGATGGACAGAAGTAGCTACACCCAAAGAAAGAACACTGGGAAATGAATATAAACTGCTTGCATATTTGTTTTTCTTCCCGGGTTATTTATATCTTCTGAATCCAATTCTCCCTGTGCAACAAGAAAACTGTTTGGTTCTGCACACATATATTGTATCTAGGATATACTGTAACCTATTTAACATGTAAAGGGCTGCTTGCCATCTGTGGGAGGGGATAGAAGGAGGGAGGGGAAAAATTGGAGCAGAAGTGAGTGCAAGGAATAATGCTGTAAAAATTACCCTGGCATGAGTTCTGCCAATAAAAAGTTATTGAAAAAAAAAAAAGAGAGAGACTATGGAGACTCCAGTGGAAAAGAGAGAGACTAAAGGCATGAACCATGAAGCAAGACCAAAGAAGAGTCAATTGCAATTAAGTTTGATGAAATCATGAGCTACTATGGTGGACAAATTAGTGGAGTTAATTACAAATCCAAGAGAGGTTATGAAAATATAAATGGCAAGTTCTGGCCACTGGTTGACTATGTGGGGATGAAAGAAAATAAGAGTGAAGATTCAAGATTCATATCAAAGTCATGAACCTGAATGACTAGAAGGATGGTGGTGCTTCCAACAGAAATAAGGGTGTTCCAAAGAAAGATAATTTGGGCGCAGCTAGATGGTGCAGTGGATAGAACACCGCACCTGAGTTCAGACACTTCAATTGATCAAGGATGGACAGAAGTAGCTCACCCAAAGAAAGAACACTGGGAAATGAATATAAACCCCAGTTGCTTCAGGGAGGAAAAAAAGATAGATTTGGAAAGAAAGATAATTTGTTTTCCCGTGGACATATTGAGTTTGGAATACTTGTGGGATATTCTATGTGAAATGTCTCTAATAAAGTAGTAACTTAGAACTGAGAATCTATATTATGATATATAAATGATTATGATATATAAATGTAATGGAATACTATTGTGCTGTTAAAAAAAAAAAGGAAAAAAGGCTCAGAGAGAGTTTCAGAGAAAGCAGGGAAGGTTTATATGAATTGAAGTAGAAAAAAAGTAGTCGAGGCTACCTTATAACAACTTTATCAAAAACTGGAAAAACTTGGGAACTCTGGTAAGTAAAACGATTATCCATGATTTCAGAAGACCAATGATGATGATATTCACTTTCTGACAGAGAAGTGATGGACTAAGCATAGAGCATGAGACAAATGGCCAGTATAGGATTTTTTAAAACAACTACAAATATTTGTTGCAGAGGATTTCTTTGTCTTTTTTTTTCTCCTTTTCATGATGGGAGGATGTAGAAGAGAGAAAAATGTTTGGTAATTGAAAAAAAATAAATGAAGATTGTCCAGATAGACAAGAGAATAAACAAGAGAGAATAGTATCATAAAAACCCAGAAGACAGAGTTTTCAGGAGGAAAGAGCAGTAACACTTTCAAAAGCTGTAAAATAAAGGTTGAGAAGACATAAAGAATCTTAACTGAATAGATATTGAAGGTATGTTGCATATGTGTTCACATATGTGGCTTAGACAATCTTTTGAAAGAATCAGAAGAGAATTGTGTTAATCACACAAAGTAGGGGGTTTACTTTTGGAAAAGAGAGGCCTTTAAGAAAAAAAAAGGTATGTGTATGTGTGTGTGTGTGTGTGTGTGTGTGTGTGTGTTTGTGTGTGTATCTACGTGTGTATACATAAAATTCCTTTCTTAACTATAGTCTCCTTGAGGGTGGTAGGAATGATGAAAAGGGAAAAAAAAGAATAAAGCAAAAAAAGGAGAACAAAAGCACAATTTACAAGGAAGTAAAAGATGACAACCATGAATATAATTTCTACTACTAACAAATATATATGCATATATTATTTATATACATATATATGTATGTATACTTTCTTGATCTGGTAATTTGTTGTTACATATTTTGAATACTCCCTGATCTCCTGCTAGGCACATAACAATATTCTTTTTGGTTTTATTTTATTTTGTTTTGTATTCCTTTCTTTTTTTTCTTATTCTGTTTTTTAAATAAAATAAACTTTAAAAAAGAAGAAAATGGGTGGGGAAATTATCTTGAGAGGATTTAAGACTTAAAGTAAATCAGAAGGAATAACTTAAGTTGGATAACCTCTATTTTCTCAGGAATCAAGGTTTTCAGAGGGATAGGATAAGGAGTTTGAAAAGAAGTTTTTGAAAAAGCTTCTGTGGAGAATGCAATAGAGACCAATAGAGAAGAATAAAAGTATTATCTTACAACAATGAGGAACCATTTAAATTCAGAAAACACACATTTATTAATGATAATAGTAGAATCAGCAGCTTCTGAGTACGAGTACGGGCATAGAAAATGGTGAGATGATAGAAGTAGAATGGTGATTTGGCATGGCATATGTAAGCATTCATAGTATAAGGTAAGGGATGCATGAAGAAAACCATATTAATTTGAATGGATTTATTATAGGGTTAACATTGATAAGGGAAGAAAATCAAGATGATTTGGGAGAAGATTGGAGGAGACTTATGAAAAGAGGTGGGAATGCCGGGTTATTTTTACCTTCTGAATCCAAATTTCCCTGTGCAAGAAGAGAACTGTTCAGTTCTGCAAACAGATATTGTATCTAGGATATACTGCAACATATTTAACATATATAAAACTGCTTGCCATCTAGGGGAGGGGGTAGAGGGAGGGAGGGGAAAATCGGAACAAAAATGAGTGCAAGGGATAATGTTGTAAAAAAATTACCCTGGCATGGATTCTGTCAATATAAAGCAATTATTAAATAAAATAAAAAATAATAATAAAATAAAAGCTAAAAGAAAAAAAAAAGAAAAGAGGTGGGAATGATGGGTGGTTCAGCTAGAAATTCAAAAGTCTCAATCAGGAAAGACAAAAACTTGTGGATGATAAAGAGATCAAGGATATAATTATTTTTCTGTGCATATAAGATAGAGGAAGGGATAGGTCATATAAATTGAGATTGATAAGCCAGAAATTTGAGTTTTACATGTCAATATATAATATATCTGAAAAATAAGGGGAAAAGTTGAGGTTAAGAAGAAGATGATGATTTAGGTTTAGAAGTCTTTGAAAATGAAAGAATGACTAGGAGGCCAGTAAGGAAATGTCAAAAATGTTTTGATACCATGAGTATGTGATTTAATGGAATCTACATCAATGGTGAATAGGGTGCTGAGCCATAATAGCAAAGGAATGATCCAGAAATGACAATGAAAAACAAGAAATATGCCTTTTCTACTTGGATTAATATGGAACCATGAGAGAAATACCAGGAAAAAATATCTAAGATGAAGGGCTATTTATTAATCATAGGAGTTCCAAAGGGCGCAATGAGCTGGATTAAGACTTGGGAGAGGGAAAGTTCATGTGGATAGGAATGAGAGAACTGGAAGTATAGGGCAACAGGGATTCTGCATCACTACTAGTGGAAGAGTAAGAGAGAAGAATTTGCTAACCACAAGATGGGGATGTATTACTTTTTTTTTTTTTTTTTTTTTTAGCAAGACTTGCACCCTCAAGTTCTTAGAATGGCAAAGTTCAGTGCCATTTCTTTTTGGTTTTATTGGGAAGAAGGGAGACAGGTATTAATTTAAGAGGCTCTGAAAATAAGTTATTAGTAGGAATACAGGTGATTTACATCTGGTTTTTGTCTTTGTCCATTTATCACAGGTCTGATGTTGAAGACTGGTTCTATAAGGCCTTTGTGATCCTAGAGGTGAAGGTCTGATGTCTAAAGTTTAATTTGCAGAATGGGTCTAGGAGGTAAGAGATATGGTAGGTAAGAGATGTGGTAGGCCCAAGGATTTGGGCTGGCTCTCATACAATGTAGTCTGATCTCAGTATGGTTGTTTTAGACAGCTAAGAAGTAATATTGAAGTAAGGAATCAAAGAAGAGTAACATTAGATTCCAGTCTGGTACATTTCCAGCAAAAATCTAGGGGAGCCACTCACATTAAACAATAATAATGGTTTTGTAGATATCTGCTTGCAAAGCAAATTAGGCCTCTCCTTGTACTCTTTGATGATCCTGAACAAAACTCAATTCTATTATTGCTTCCTACTTATTTTAATCGCTTCCATACTGCTGTTACTAAAACATCAGCTGTCTGTAGTTTCTCTTGAGACTATAGGAAAACCTCATTGACTTGAACTTGGTTACTTGGGGATTAAGGTCATTCAGAGAAGGGCTGAAGTAATGTTTACCTTTTCACTGTCTATTTTATAAGGGTTTTCTAAACAAATGAATAATGGAAACCAAAAGAGAGAAGGTTTAACCTAAAGATATTTTCATGTCAAAAGCATCCATTTGCTTATAAAATATTTGAATATAATGGTTCCAGAATCAATTTTACTTGTTCATTAAGGCAAGTTTGATGCAGACCACTGTTTGGAAATATTCTCCACAATATCCTATACTCTGAGCTATTCTTAAGGATAGACATAAGGAATGAATGTGGTATTTCAGTTTTATAGGGAACTCTAGGATGAGGATATGGATAAAAACCTTCTCTGCAATGGAGTTTTGAGTTACTATACAAAAGCAAAAATAATTTAAAATATTGTATTTTATGAAGGCATTGTATAAGTCAAAATTGTTGTTATTTAAAATAGATCTTCATGTACATTACTTTTTTTAAAACTTTTCCTTTAGCAACTCCTTTATAACTTTTCAAACTTGGGTTTTGTCTGAACAAGTTTGTTATCAATAAACTTATATCAATGAAAATTCTGCAAAAATTCCATTTTCTTTAACTCTTCATAGTTTATCTTAATACAATATCTTTGGTTTAGATAAATCTTATAACAGTGAATGAGACATGTGCTGAGTTGAGCTCTTCACCTATTTCTGCTGTCTCTGCTGCTTAACCTGAATCTCTCTACCTTTGCCCAAAGAGTCTAGAATTTCTACCATATTTATCACAATATCCTAAACTTATCATTCTAGAGCTTCAAGGGACTTTAGTGATCATTGAGTCCAATCCCCTGATTTTACAGATGAGGAAACAAATATAAAATGTTTAGTTGAATTATCAGTTTCATGGAACTAAAAAGTATCCAAAGCAGAATTTGGACCTAGGTTTTCCCTTTCTACTCTAACTCTGGTTCATCTGTTCCTGTGAAATCCAAATTTCAATATTTATTGAAAAGTTAAACATTTAATTATACACACTGGCATAAGTTTTGTTTTTAACTTTACAGACAATTGATGCCATTGCAAAAGGCCTATAAATGAATGGTATGTCCCTGGTATCCTGAAATAATGCAGCCATGTTGTCTCAAAAACTGTTTGTACAATTAGAAAACAAATTAACAATAATGATAAAGCAAGAAAGCAAAACATTCTTTCATGAAAAGAAATTAATCAAATAAATTGGGCATCTTTTAGGTAGATCTGAAAATTAACTGATCAAATTCAAATGTTCTCTTTATTTGACTTTGAAGATATTGTATCACAGAAGTACTTCTAGATGTGTATTTCTTAATTAAATATGATGTGTTCTACCTCATATTTTTTAGACATTTCCTTTCTGACAGAGTGCTTAGCAAAGGTTATATTTTCTCATAGTCCTCCATGGCTTTCCAATTGCTATCTCACCCAAAACTGGAAAAGAAAAGTTTTCACAGACTTCTCATGAATAAATGAACATGATGAGAGGAAGCCATAGGGAAAGGCATAAATATTTGTAATTATTTGTCAAAGAAACAGGAAGGCAGGGTAAACTTATAAATTGTCAATAGTTATTGCAGAAAGAACACTTGACAATTATTTGGCCATTTCATTAGATAGCAGAAGAAAGAGAAACAAGACTGATTTGGTACTTTAAACTCAAGGAGTTCTCAAAGATGTTAAATTTTATTGCAGAAAAAACATGTGTTAAAAGAAATATGCTATACTAATGAATATGGAGTAATTTGTTTTATTTTGAGAGTAGAGTACCTGCAGCTGGGAAAGTCAGACTTGAACAGAGCTCTGAAGTAAACAAAGGATTCTAAGGGATGAGGATGATATGAGTATATTCTGGTGTATAAGACATAAGTACAAAAAGATATTCTGTGCTGTGTGAAGAATGACAAAGAACAATTTGGCTAGATGATAGAGTGAGGGAGAGGGAACAACTTTATAGTAAGGTTGAAAAGGTAAGTTGAGGCCAGATTGAGAAGGACTTTAAGAGCTGAATAGAGAAGCTTATTTTTGATACTAAAACAATAAACAGCCACTGGAAAATCATATGATTAGACTTACAGTTTAGGAAAATCACTTTGATAACTACATGGTAGATGGAATAGAGAGAATGATGAAGCTGTGCTGGTGGTCTTTGTAAAGTAACAGTTTATTCATGTCATAGATGCAAGATTTCCATATATATGAAATATTAAAATGGCCCATGTGTAATTTGTTTTATATAGCTCAACTTCTTAATCCAGGAGAAAGTTTAAGACCTGGATTTAAGGTGACATAGAAAATCATTGAATTAATAAGAAAAGCTTTTCTAGTTAATGTGGTTTTCTTTCAGCCGTAGGTTATTCAATATTCTTTGAAAATAACCCTTTCTCTTTATATTCTAGACCTTTTTTTAAAAGCAAAAATGAAAAGCGTATGATTGGTTTATTCTTTTTTCTCTTTCAAATTAAATTTTCAGTTCTTTAAGATGATCACCTGAGGGAGTGGTTGGCAGTTGCTTTCATTATTTCCAATCAGCTGAGAAAATAGTTTGTTTTCAAGGTACCCTTATGTGTGTGTAATTTTTCTTTGACATAAAAGTGCCATTCTCTCTCCTCACTTTTGCTGGGCAGTGAAAGAGTAAGCTATGGTTTCTCTCATTTTTTCCCCAGGTGGAAATAGAAATGTAAATATTCTTTTGCTTTCTTAGTTTCTTTTTACTTAAGAGGTATTCTTTGCTAGCCTGATCAAAAGCATAGGAAGCAAAGCTAATAAATCCCATTTCTTAGAGAACTATTTTCTCAGCAGTTACTAAAATTAGGTATCACTACTTGATTCTGTCAATTCCAATGAACATCATTGATGTTGCCAGGAAGAACCTAGAAAATATTACCAAAGATTAAGAAGTCTTAGACAAGAAAATGTGAGGAAGACAAAAATCTTTAAATTTATAGACGGATGGATTTGAATTAAATTGCTGGGGGAAACAGGTTAGAATATGTAATTAAAAGCATGTTTTTTTCTATGCTCTTAGAAAGAAGGTTAATGATCACTAAGAACTAGGATAGTTTCATCAAAAACCAATCATGTTAGTCTAACCTCATTTTTTTTTAAGTTATAAGAATAGTAGATCAAAGGAATGTGGTATTTGAGGCTCCACAACATTCAAAATGAAACCTTGATTAAGAAATAATCTATCTGTAAAATGGCCTATATACAGCAAGCTGGGATAAATCCTACCTAACCAAGGCTTCTTGAAGTGTGCTAATAAGTTCAAGTCACCAAGGCATGATCACGTATATCTCAGGATATTGAAAAATAGCTGTAATATCATTATGTGAGTGTGACTTTTGAGCTATGCTCAGTGCTTACATGACAGGAGTTAGGCAAATAAAGTACTACTTTTCAAATATGTAAAGGTCAATTTTTCAAACTTCAGGGGTGTGCTTGAGTTAAATTGCTATAAAAACCCTAGAATGAGTTATTAAAGACAAGTTTTCAGAATACTTAAAAAGCTAGACAATGACCACTAAGTTCCAGATGGTTTCATCAAAAGCAAATCATGTGAGACCACCAAATTTCTTTTTTTTAAAGGGTTATAAAATTTATAGATTAAGAGACTACTTGTCATCATAATATTCCTAGATTTCAATAGGCCACTTGAGAAATCTTTCTCAAGGGACAAAGAAGATATAGATTATGAAAAGGTACAAATTGATTTAGAATTGATCAAACAACTGAAAAAAAACAACAGTAGATTTCAATGGATTGATGTTTCTAGCAGCATCTAGGATGAATATGTCTAGCAGAGTATTAAAGATATTTTTCCAACATTTTTCTGATCATATTGATGCCTTTGATTAAAGCAAAGCTTGAATATTTAAAGAATTTTAGTATGACACAAAGCTATAAGGAAAAGTCAATATATTGAGTGATAATTGTGATTCAAAGGCACATAGTAGAGTGATGAGCTGAATCTAATAAAATATATTTAGTAGACATAAAAGCAAATAACTAGATTTGGTGTAAAAACCAATTATACAACTGCAATAAAGTTTTATTTTCAGAAGACAAAGAAGTTTAAATAAATTATTACATCAGTATGCTTCAAGTCTGAGAGAAAACAAATGATGTCATAACCCCATTCCCCCCCCCCAAAAAAAAAAGATCAAATTAACAAAACAAGAAGTAAAAATTTTAAACCACTGAATCACAAGTAAAACTGAATCCATGAAGGAATGGTAAAAGTAGCAAAATACTGATTTCAAAGATTTATCAGTGAGTTCAATCAAATGTTTTAAGAATAATTACTAGAGGTAAGGAACTGGAAATTGAGTAGATGCTCATCAGCTGGGGAATGGCTAAATAATTTATATTATATAAATATAATGGATTATTGCTCATAAGAAATGATGAGCAGGCTAATTTCAGAAAAGCCTGGAAAAACTTACACGAACTCATCTAAATCATACCCTCTAATTATCATATACCTTTCTGTTTTGGACATACTATTTCACTTGATAATCTTATCAGTTCTCATTCATTTAATTACCTTCTTTATGCTGTTGATTGTCACATCTATCTATTCTTTCGTTAACCTGTCTCTTACTCTTCAAACTTGCACCTCCAATTGCCTTTCAGGCATCTCAAACTATATATCTTGTAGACATCATAAATTCAACATGTCCAAGACAGAGCTCATTATATTTCCCTTTAAACCTTTTCTCCTCTTCCTAATTTCCCTATTATAATGGAGGGCAAAACCACCCTCCCAGTTCCTTAGTCAGGAAACATAGATATTATGTTTTCATAATATTTCACCCCCATCCTTATCATATTCAATCTCTTGACAAAGTCCTTCTATTTCATCCTTGCAACATCTCTCAAATAGGTCTCTTTCTATTCCTTGATATTTCCACCATGGTGATGTATAATTTCACCAATTCATATTTGGGCTGTTATTACAACTGCTTACTGATGCATATGCCTCATATCTCTGTCTACTGCAATTTATCTGCCATTCACATATCAAAATAATTTTCCTAATGAGCAATTCTGATGGGGTTGACCCTCCTATTCAATAAACTCAAATGGCTCCTTATCACCTTTATGATCAAATAGAAAATCTTTGGTTGGGCCTTCAAAGCCCATCATAAACTAACCTTCTTTTACCTTTGCATTCTTCTTGACTTTACTCTCTACCATACATACTTTGATTCATTTCCATTGGTCTCTTTGCTGTTCCACAAAAAAGACACTTCAACTCTTTGCGTTGATCATTTTCTCTGCCCTTCTCTCCTTGCCTGGAATTATCTCCCTTCTCATTTCTGCTACTGACTTTCCTGATTTCCACTAATTTCCAGCTGAAATAACATCTTCTATAAGTCCTTCTCAAATTCTTTTAAACCCAATGACTTCCCTTCCTCTTTAATTTATTTTTCTATTTTTGCAGAACTTTTTTGTAAATATTTGTGTTTTTTTTTTTTTTTTTGTCTCTCCATTGGATTGTGAGATCCTTGAGGGCAGATACTCTTTTGGATCTTTTTTTTTTTTTTTTAATCCATTGCAGATAGTTTCTGGTACCTAGTAGGTTGATTAGTAAAAGTCAGACTGACTGATAAAATTCTACTAAAAATATTAAAATAACATAATAAAAAATAATCATCACAAGCATGGTTTCACAATTTTTGTAATTTCTGAGTGGATCACTTGGACTGAGGAAGTTTGAACTGTATTAAATTAAACAGATCAAGTTTTCACACTAAATCCAGCACTAATGAGCACCCAAGAATCTGGAGCCACTTGGCTAACTGAAGTGAGGAAAACTAGCCTGATTAGAAATGAAGCAGGTTGAAACTTGTGTCTTTTTTCTATGTTGTTCAGTAATTGGATTGGCTCTGTGAAAAGACTATTCTTACAACTTGGAGGAAATAGAGAAATCCAATCTTATTTTTTCCTCATAATTGCTTATTAATATCAAAGGTCCAAGAATGGTTCATTATTAATAAATTTAATAATATATTAAACAACAATAATAAACCATTTGTTTTTATAAATGGATATAGGAAAAAGCTTCTGACAAAGTACAGAACATATACATGATTTAGTCAGTCCATTTAAATATGTTATATATGTATGTATACACATATGTATGCATAAGTATATGCACATAAGATGCATAATTAAACACTAGTGCTATTTGAAATAGAGAAATATTAGAAAATTTCCCAGTAAATATAAAGATACAACAAAGTTGTTCCCACTCTTAATTATAATTTGATATAGTTCTACAATTTCTAGGGATAGCAATAAGAAATAGGATGATAGAGACAAGATGTCAGAGTAAATCCAGAAATCTGCCTCTCCCTCCAAACTGCTCCAAATTTCTTTAAATAATGAAAATAAACAAATTTTAGGGCATTAGAACATCCCAAAAGATGGAATAGAATGTTTTCTAGCAAAAGGCAACATAGAAGTTCAGCAGAAAAGATCAGTGACATGGGGGTGTCTACAATCTGCAGTCAGGATGCAGATTGGGCTGGTGTAGCTCTGGATACAGCCCCAACTGAGCCTGGCTGATCTCTGAATTACTGGCAGTACTGGTCGCTTCCAGACTTTTCAGCCCAGAGACATCAAAGAGGACCTGGAAGGTCAGCAGAAAAGTCTGTGGAACCAGAGTGGGAGCCTAATCCACAATCCCAGCACAGGCTGAGTCCCAGCCCCAGCTCCAGCTCAGACTCCAACATCAGAGAGATGGGACCTTTGAATCAGATGCAGTGCTGGGGGCTTCTGAATCTCTCAGCCCAGAGACATCAGGGAGGCCTCAGAAGGTCAGTGGAGAGGGTCTGTGGCAATAGTATGGAGTCTGGTGTGAAGTCCCACAGTGGTCCTAGTCAGGAGAGCTTCAGCAGAACAACTCCAGGGCAGAAAAGAGTGCTAGTGTCAGATTCCTAGAAAGATTTCTGAAAAAAAGCTGCACAAAATCCCTGAAGCTTGGAACAGTGCATCTTCCATCCTGGAAACAGAGCCCTACTTTAACAAAGAGTTAAAAGCAGAGTAATAATCTAGGAAAATGAGCCCCAAACAAACAAACAAAAAGTTTCTGACCATTGAAAGTTATTATGGAGACTTCTTTTCACCATAATACTCACTCAGAATATGATTCCAAAGTCAAAGCTCTTACATCCAAAACCTCCAAGAAAATTAAAAATTGGTCTCAGGCCATGGAAGAGCTCAAAAGAAATCAAGTAAGAGAGAGGAAAAAATAGGGAAAGAATTGAGAGAGGTGCAAAAGGAAATATAAAAAATTAATTAGGAGAAGAATGACTTAAAAAGCAAAAGCTTACTAAGGAAAATAAAACCTTAAAAATAGAATTGAGCAGTGGAAGCTAATGAATTTATGAGAAATCAAGATGCAATAAAGCAAAACCAAAAAAGAAAGAAAAGAAAGAAAAAAATAGGAAAAAATGTAAAATATCTAATTGGAAAAACAACTGACCTGGCAAGTAGATTCCCGAGAGATCATTTAAAAATTATTGGTCTACCTGAAAGTCATGATCAAAAAAAAAAGGAGCCTGGACATCATCTTTCAAGAAATTATCAAGGAAAACTGTCATGATATTCTAGAAGCAAGAGGGTAAAATAGAAATTGAATGAATCCATAGAGCACCTACTGAAAGGGATTCAAAAATAAAAAAAAAACCCAGGAAATGTTATAGCCAAATTCTGGAACTCCCAGGTCAAGGAGAAATTAGAATATTCTCATTTTATGGCATTTGAAGGAGTATATATGGAGACAGGGCACAGGTGTGAGTTGACTATGAAGGGATAGTATCGGTTTTTAAAAGTGAAATGTATTATATGCAAAATAATAGCAATGTTTTGTGATGAGTGGTTGTAAATGACTTATTCTCATAGTACAATCATCCACAACTACACTGAAGCACTTACAATGAAAAATCCTATTCATATTCAGAGAAGGAACTGATTGTGTCTGAATACAGATAGACACATTCTCTATTTCTCTCTATTTTTAACTTATTTTTTCTTGAGAGTTTTTATTTTTATTAGGGTGGGAGATCCATGTTTTCTTTTACAACTTGACTTTTCTGGAGATGTTTTGCATAATATCACAGGTGATTTCTTAATATGGATGTTGTTAAGGGACAGAGACTAAAATTCAAAAATCTTAAAAACAAAAATCATTTTTAATAATTGTTTTGAATGTAACTAGAGAAAATGTTAAATAAATAAATAACGTTAAATTAAAAAAAATAAGAATTAGATTAAAGCCATAGACTTTAGCAAGGAGGAGAAATTTTATTCCTTTTGGCAGATGACTGATGATTTACTTAGAAAACTCCAAAGTATATGCAAATAAATCAACTGAGAAAATGAATAGTTGTTATGTCCTTAAAATTCCTGAGCATTTCTTTATAGCCATAAAAGAGTCCAAATTATATCTGAATGTTAATTCACTAAGACCCATTCAAAATTTATGTAGTTATAATGGCATAACACTTATGAAATAAACACAAGTTATTATAGAACAAATTATTGTTCACTGTTGAATCACATCAATATGGTAAGTGTCCCAAGTATCTAAATTAATTTACATATTTAGTGATATGCCAGTTCAAGTAGTGAGTGGTTACTTCCTAATATTACAATTAAGAAAAAAAGAAAAAAAAACAAGAAATAATAGAAATAATTGAATGCAGTACTCTAATATTCTAAAGCAAAAAAATAAAAATAAACTTCTTAGGAAAGGATTTCCTATTTTTATAGGGATTTCTGGGGCATCTGGAAAACTGTTTAGAAGATAATAACTTTAGAGTAGCAACTTAAATTATACAAATCAAGCAAACATCAAGAATTTTTCATACACTTTATTGTGATGTGCATCATGGTAGAGGACAAAAAACTATAAACAAAACTGTGTTCTTACATATTTTTCACTCTTTGTAGTAGAAATGTATTCATATATGTATATACAGCATAAACAAAAAGTAATTTAGTGATGAAAGGCACTGGAAATTGGGAGAATGGGAAAAATTTGAGCTAAGTAGTGAAGAAATATCATTTATGAGGAAGGGGTGATGAGTCATTGAAGGCCTGAGGTATAATGCAACTCAAAGGCATAGATAGAAAAGGAAGGATGTGATTGATAAATGGTCAAAGGATATGAACAGACAATTCTCAAAGAAATCAAAACTATTTCTAGCCATATGAAAAGATGCTCTAAGTCATTATTAATAAGAGAAATGCAAATTAAGACAACTCTGAGATACTACTACACACCTGCAAGATTGGCTACAATGATAGGGAAAGAGAATGCGGAATGTTGGAGGGGATGTGGGAAAACAGGGACACTGATACATTGTTGGTGGAATTGTGAATACATCCAGCCATTTTGGAGAGCAATTTGGAACTATGCTCAAAAAGTTATCAAACTGTGTATACCCTTTGATCCAGCAGTGTTTCTATTGGGCTTATATCCCAAAGAAATCTTAAAGAAGGGAAAGGGACCTTATGAGCACGAATATTTGCGGCAGATTTCTTTGTAGTGGCTAGAAACTGGAAACCGAGTGGATGCCCATCAATTGGAGAATGGCTGAATAAATTGTGGTATATGAATATTATGGAATATTATTGTTCAGTAAAAAATGACCAGCAGGAGGATTTCAGAAAGGCCTGGAGAGACTTACATGAACTGAGTCTGAGTGAAATGAGCAGGACCAGGATATCATTATATACTTCAACAACAATACTATATGATGATCACTTCTGATGGACATAGCCATCTCTAGCAATGAGGTGAACCAAATCAGTTCCAACAGAGCAGTAATGAATTGAACCAGCTACACCCAGCAACAGACCTCTGGGAGATGACTGAACCATTACATAGAATTCCCAATCCCTATATTTTTGTCCACCTGCATTTTTGATTTCCTTCACAGGCTAATAGTCCACTATTTCAAAGTTTGATTCTTTGTGAACAAGAAAATAACTGTTAGGACATATATACATATATTGTATTTAATTTATACTTTAACATATTTAACATGTATTGGTCAACCTGCCATCTGGGAGAGGGGATGAGGGAAGGAGAGGAAAAATTGGAACAAAAGATTTGGCAATTATCAATGCTGTAAAATTACCCATGCATATAACTTGTAAATAAAAAGCTATAATAAAAATTTAAAAAAATAAAAGGAAGGAGGCAGTATGTATTAGGAATGGCAAAAAAAAGACTATAGGCTACAATGAACTCCAAATGAATATGTAACTTAAATATGAAAACTCACATAATTTAAAAAGAAAGGAAAATGAAAAACGCTACCTTGGATGAATATGTCTGGGAGAAAATTCTAAAAAAAAAAACAAAAACAAAAACAAAAACAAAACAAGGAACAGAGAATATCATTTTTAAAAATTTACAATTTACCCAAAATAAAATTAACAGCGTTTGAAAAAACAAACAAACTAAAAATGCATTTAGCTAAGAAAAATAATTGTAGATTAGGGGAAATATGCTCGTATAAAATATCTCTGTGGGAAAAAATTATGTAAGATCAAGAACTTTACTTAATAAATCAACAATGGTCAGAGAGTGATCACTATTTCTTCAATCAGTTTCTTTTGGTGGTCCAGGTTGAAAGATAGGCAGAGAAGAAAGTTTATTCTTTCCAAACCCAGACAACACTAAAACCTGGAAGGCAGTTCCACTTACTGCTCTCAGCTACAGCCTCTTGAGATTCTAACTGGAACTTTTACTTTCAGCTCTTAGCTAACTGCTTGCAGTAAAAGCTTCCCTTCTATGATGCCTACTGCTTTACTGAATCAAAAACTAACTATCTGTAACTTGAGACACCAAATACCCTCAGTGGCAGTTGTCTCCAACTGCCCTTAACTTCTACTATGGGGTCCTCTTTATTGCAGCTTTAACTTTTCACAGGGACCTTCTGTGCCCTCCTGCCTTCTTTGCTTTAGGCTGATGGCACCTTTTTATTGAAGTTAGACAAAAGAGGAAACTTGCTAATATTCCAAGTACATAGTGCTCAAGTGTGAAAAGAAGTTACAAAAGGAGTACATAATGGATTAAGTCTGGAATCCAGATAATCTTGCTAATTTAGACACCACTAAATTGCCTTATTTTGCACAAAATACTGCTTAGGTCAGACAAGGGTCCTATCTGTACTGGAAATCAATTGGCTTGAAAATCTGGAGACCTTGATGCTAGGCTAGTTTTAACTCATTCATTGCTAGGAGAAATTTCATGAACCCTCCCCCGCTGCCCCCCCCCCCCCGCAAATGTAAACAGAAGAAAGGCAAAATATTATTGACCATAAAAAAATCAACAGAAATCATAGAAATAAATAAACTATCTTTAGTAGCAAATAGAGCCAGCAAATGACAAAGATGACAAAAAAATTGAGTCAAGTTTGAAATTTGAACAAAATGAATGAATGAAGGAAAGCATGAAAATAGTTTATTAAGCTCTTTCTATGTTTCAAGTATAATAACATAAGGGAAGAGAATAAGAGACTGGGGAACAACTAAATTTAGTGGACATGACCTGAACTAAGATCTAGGAGAGGGAATGGATAAGAAATGGTTAGATAGTTAGAAAGAGGAACTAGGAGAGGGAAATGTCATAAAGAACTAAAAAGAAAGGATTAAGATGATTAATTTTTGGGAATCTAGATCTGCAAAAGTGAGATTAGCTTGAAGGAAGGAGTCACACCTAAAGAGAAAGGACAGTATTTTGATACTCCGCCCTACAATTCCTACACCCACACAGTAGCACCTCATGAGCCTCATTACATTTTTATTTCCAACACTCAGCATGCTGTCTGGCATATAATATAGGTTTAATAAACACTTGTTTAATAATTGGGAGAGTTGAGGTATAAAATTTGCTGCCTGGGGGCTACCAAGTTTCATAAGTCAGATTAAAATGTAATTGGGAAATGTTTATAAAAATACAATAAAACAAAGATATGATTTTCCTTATTTTTCCATTTAAGCAACAGAGGCAGGGACAAGTTAAGTGAAAATCCCAGCTCTGCCATTTACAACTTAATTTCTCTGAGGTTAGGTTTTTTCATTTGTGTAAAAAAAAAAAAAAAGGAAATTGGACTGGATTACCTCTAAGGTTCCTTTTTACTCTGACTATAAATCTATGATCACATATATAGGAAACAAATATTGAGATGAGGAGGACTTTGGTTTTAAATCTACCTCGGATGCTGTGTATACATTGTTCTCCACTATGGTGTCTCTTTTGGTTCTGGATCCAAGTATGCAGTCTGGAGTGAGTTCAATTCAGGGGAAGCCTGACTCTATTGAGAAGAGAGCAAAGCTCCCTTTTTTTTCTAACTCTCAGCCCAATTGAATGTTTTCTATATTCACAATTAGCCAATCAAAGTAATGTTACTTCTAGGATTACAATGTAACCACTTGCTCAGTAAGCAAAAAAACAAAAACAAAACCAAAACTACATAAATATTAAGGCAAATGCATAAATAATAAAAATATATCCTAATAGACATAAAACCCCACATCACACTCTTTAGGTCAATGAATAAAATACTTATAGTGAAAAGAGCCTGAAAGAAAAAATTCATGAGGAAAGGAAACACATGTTTAAGACAACTATTGACTTTGGTTTTCTATGTTATGGGTCCATACATAAATACTTGAATCACATAAAACTCTTTGATCACTGCTTAACTGTTAATTCACTCCTTATTAGAGGAAATTATCATATCACTTTTATCATAGTATAGACTTTCTAAACTCTTTCAATTAAATCTTCATCTTAAAAGGCTACTTGAAAAGTGTTAGCTGTTAATGTGAATAACAATTCTGTTTAAACTGAAGAACTTTAAAATTCATCAAACTATCTCTGAGATATGCAGCTAGTTCAGCCAATTATACACTCATTGGATGCTGATATACAATCCAGAGTTCACAGCAATACATTCTCTCATCATAATCCTAAACTGGTGTAAAACCCCTCTGATTTTCCTCCTAGTATCAAAGGTGGCAGTAAAGTGCAATAAGCTCTTAGTCCTCTCTTGGCTTCTCCCATCAGCTAGGTGCAGCTCTGTGATTCTGTCTTCTTTGCTATTGTAGCAGTCATTCAATGGCTTAAATGATTATTCTGACTCAGTGACTTAACTTTTCCTTAAATCACAACTCAAATTCTATCAAATAGAAAGGTTTTTTTTTCAATTATTTCTGTCTCCTAATATACTTTTTAGACATAAATAGCTGATATGTGCATCATGTCTCTTCTTAAATCAGTATGTTTCTTTGGTGCCTTTCAAATTGCATTTCTTCATTCTCACATTTCTTTAATTTTTAAATAAGTAAATTATCCACTTGTGTCTTTATGAAATTAAACTGTTCCCACATAAATGAAATAACTTCACATGTTAAGAAATATTGTTGTGCCACAGTTCTCCTTTATTATCCTGACTCAGTTTCCCTAATTGTCCTGTCTCAGTTTCCCTAAATTGCCATGCCTTGATTTTCCTGAATTGTTCTGCCTCAGTTCCTAATTGTTCTGGTCAACTCTCCAACACCATTCTTCCCTCCTAATCATGATGATCCAGATAAGGAGAAAGACCTTCTATCTTGGACATCATCAGAATATTGGGTTCCTCTCCCCCATTCCAACTTATCAGAATGTTGGGTGCCTCTCCCCATTTTGTAACCACCACAAATATTTTTCCTGTTCAGAACTCTCTAATACTTCATCTGAAAGTTTTCTTCATATATACATTTAGCAGTTTTCTTAAAAGAAAGTTTTTTTTTTTTAATTTGTGTTAGACATTAAAATGTTCATCTGTAAGAGTAACAACATGATATATTCTTTTTTTTTTTAAATTTAATTTTATTTAATAATAACTTTGTATTGACAGAATCCATGCCAGGATAATTTTTACACAGCATTATCCCTTGAAATCACTTATGTTTCATTTTTTCCCCTCCCTTCCCCCTCCCCCCCCCCAGGATGGCAAGCAGTCCTATATATGTTAATTATGTTGCAGTATATCCTAGATACAATACACATTTGCAGAACCGAACAGTTCTCCCGCTGCACAGGGAGAATTGGATTCAGAAGGTAAAAATAACTCAGGAAGAAAATCAAAAATCAAATAGTTCACATTCATTTCCCAATATTCCTTCTTTGGGTGTAGCTGTTTCTGTCCATCATTTATCCAATGAAACTCAGTTAAGTCTCTTTGTCAGAGAAATCCACTTCCATCAGAATACATCCTCATACAATATCGTTGTCGAAGTGTATAATGATCTCCTGGTTCTGCTCATCTCACTTAGCATCAGTCCATGTAGGTCTCTCCAAGCCTCTCTGTATTCATCCTGCTGGTCATTCCTTACAGAGCAATAATATTCCATAACATTCATATACCACAATTTACCCAGCCATTCTCCAATTGATGGGCATCCGTTCATTTTCCAGTTTCTAGCCACTACAAACAGGGCTGCTACAAACATTTTGGCACATACAGGTCCCTTTCCCTTTTTTAGTATCTCTTTGGGGTATAAGCCCAATAGAAACACTGCTGGATCAAAGGGTATGCACAGTTTGATAACTTTTTGGGCATAATTCCAGATTGCTCTCCAGAATGGCTGGATTCGTTCACAACTCCACCAACAATGCATCAGTGTCCCCTTTTTCCCGCATCCCCTCCAACATTCATCATTATTTTTTCCTGTCATCTTAGCCAATCTGACAGGTGTGTAGTGATATCTTAGAGTTGTCTGAATTTGCATTTCCCTGATCAATAGTGATTTGGAACACTCTTTCATGTGAGTGGTAATAGTTTCAATTTCTTCATCTGAAAATTGTCTGTTCATATCCTTTGACCATTTATCAATTGGAGAATGGCTTGATTTTTTATAAATTAGAGTCAGTTCTCTATATATTTTGGAAATGAGGCCTTTATCAGAACCTTTAATTGTAAAGATGTTTTCCCAGTTTGTTGCTTCCCTACTAATCTTGTTTGCATTCATTCTGTTTGTACAAAGGCTTTTTAATTTGATATAATCAAAATTTTCTATTTTGTGATCAGTAATGGTCTCTAGTTCATCTTTGGTCACAAATTTCTTTCTCCTCCACAAGTCTGAGAGATAAACTATCCTATGTTCCTCTAATTTATTTATAATCTCGTTCTTTATGCCTAGGTCATGGACCCATTTTGATCTTATCTTGGTATGTGGTGTTAAGTGTGGGTCCTTGCCTAATTTCTGCCATACTAATTTCCAGTTATCCCAGCAGTTTTTATCAAATAATGAAATCTTATCCCAAAATTTAGAATCTTTGGGTTTGTCAAACACTAGATTGCTATAGTTGACTATTCTGTCTTGTGAACCTAAACTTTTCCACTGATCAACTAATCTATTTCTAAGCCAATACCAAATGGTTTTGGTGACTGCTGCTTTATAATATAATTTTAGATCAGGTACAGCTAGACCACCTTCATTTGATTTTTTTTTTCATTAATTCCCTTGAGATTCTCGACTTTTTATTGTTCCATATGAATTTTGTTGTTATTTTTTCTAGATCAATAAAATATTTTCTTGGAAGTCTGATTGGTATAGCACTAAATAAATAAATTAGTTTAGGGAGTATTGTCATCTTTATTATATTTGCTCGGCCTATCCAAGAGCACTTAATATTTTTCCAATTATTTAAGTCTGACTTTATTTGTGTGAAAACTTTTTTGTAATTTTGCTCATATAATTCCTGACTTTCCTTTGGTAGATAGATTCCCAAATATTTTATGCTATCAACAGTTATTTTGAATGGAATTTCTCTTTGTATCTCTTGCTCTTGGATTTTGTTAGTGGTGTATAAGAATGCTGAGGATTTATGGGGATTTATTTTGTATCCTGCTACTTTGCTAAAATTATGAATTATTTCTAATAGCTTTTTAGTAGAATCTCTGGGGTTTTCTAGGTATACCATCATATCATCTGCAAAGAGTGATAGTTTGGTTTCCTCATTGCCTACTCTAATTCCTTTAATCTCTTTCTCGACTCTTATTGCAGAGGCCAGTGTTTCTAATACAATATTGAATAATAATGGTGATAGTGGGCAACCTTGTTTCACTCCAGATCTTACTGGGAAAGGTTCCAGTTTTTCCCCATTGCATATGATGCTTACTGAAGGTTTAAAATATATGCCCCTAACTATTTTAAGGAAAAGTCCTTTTATTCCCATGCTCTCAAGTGTTTTTATTAGGAATGGCTGTTGGATTTCATCAAATGCTTTTTCTGCATCTATTGAGATGATCATATGGTTTTTGTTTGGTTGGTTGTTGATATAGTCAATTATGTTAATAGTTTTCCTAATATTGAACCAGCCCTGCATTCCTGGTATAAATCCTACTTGGTCATAGTGTATTATCCTGGGGATGATTTTCTGTAATCTTTTTGCTAATATTTTATTTAAGATTTTAGCATCAATATTCATTAGGGAGATTGGTCTATAATTTTCTTTCTCTGTTTTCAGCCTACCTGGTTTAGGTATCAGTACCATATCTGTGTCATAAAAGGAGTTTGGTAGGACTCCTTCAATCCCTACTTCTTCAAATAGTTTATTTAGCATTGGAGTTAATTGATCTTTAAATGTTTGATAGAATTCAGATGTAAATCCATCTGGTCCTGGGGTTTTTTTCTTAGGGAGTTGATTAATAGTTTGTTCTATTTCTTTTTCTGAGATAGGAGTGTTTAGGATATTTACTTCTTCCTCTGTTAGTTTAGGCAAGTTATATTTTTGGAGGTATTCTTCTATTTCATTTAAGTTGTCGAATTTATTGGCGTAAAGTTGGGCAAAGTAACTCCTAATTATTGCTCTAATTTCCTCTTCGTTAGTGGTGAGTTCTCCCTTTTCATTTTTAAGACTAACAATTTGATTTTCCTCTTTCCTTTTTTTAATCAGATTTACTAAGGGTTTGTCTATTTTGTTGGTTTTTTCATAGAACCAACTCTTAGTTTTATTAATTAATTCAATAGTTTTTTTACTTTCAATTTTATTGATCTCTCCTTTTATTTTCTGAATTTCAAGTTTAGTGTTTGATTGGGGGTTTTTAATTTGTTCCTTTTCTAGCATTTTTAGTTGCAAGCCCAATTCATTGACCTTCTCTTTCTCTATTTTATACAAATAGGCCTCTAGAGATATGAGATTTCCCCTTATTACCGCTTTGGCTGCATCCCATACATTTTGGTATGATGTCTCATTATTATCGTTTTCTTGGATGAAGTTATTAATTATGTCTATAATTTGCTGTTTCACCCAATCATTCTTTAGTATGAGATTATTTAGTTTCCAATTATTTTTTGGTCTACTTTCCCGTGGCTTTTTATTGAATGTAATTTTCAATGCATCGTGGTCTGAAAAGGATGCATTCACTATTTCTGCCTTACTGCATTTGAGTTTGAGGTTTTTATGTCCTAATATATGGTCAATTTTTGTATAAGTTCCATGAACTGCTGAAAAGAAGGTGTACTCCTTTCTGTCCCCATTACATTTTCTCCAGAGATCTATCATATCTAATTTTTCTAGTATTCTATTTATCTCTTTGACTTCTTTCTTATTTATTTTGTGGTTTGATTTATCTAATTCTGAGAGTGCAAGGTTGAGATCTCCCACTATTATAGTTTTACTGTCTATTTCTTCTTGCAGCTCTCTTAATTTCTCTTTTAAGAATTTAGATGCTACACTACTTGGTGCATATATGTTTAATATAGATACTTCTTCATTATTCATTCTACCCTTTAGCAAGATATAGTGCCCTTCCTTATCTCTTTTGATTAGATCAATTTTTGCTTTAGCTTGATCCGAGATCAGGATGGCTACCCCTGCTTTTTTGGCTTCACCTGAAGCATAGTAGGTTTTGCTCCAACCTTTTACCTTTAACCTGCATGTATCACCCTGCTTCAGGTGTGTTTCCTGTAAACAACATATTGTAGGATTCTGGCTTTTGATCCATTCTGCTAACCGCTTCCTCTTTATAGAGGAGTTTACCCCGTTCACATTTATGGTTAAAATGACCAATTCTGTATTACTTGCCATCTTGTTAACCCCGGTTTATGCTATTCTCCCTTCTTACTCCCTTACCCCCCTTCCCAGTATTAAGCTTGTGAGCACCACTTGCTTCTCGCAGCCCTCCCTTTTTTAGTATCCCTCCCCTCCCTTAGAGTCCCCCCCAACTTACCCCTTTCCCTCCCAGTTACTGTATTCCCTTCCACTTAGCTTATTCCTTCCCGTTTCACTTTTCCCTTCTCACTTTTCAATGAGGTGGGAGAAGTTTCACCATAGATTGAATATGTCTAAAATTCTTCTCTTAATGCCAATTCTGAAAGCAGTAAAATACTCACTATATTCATCCCTCTCCATTCTTTCTCTCAGATATACTAGGTTTTCTTTGCCTCTTCATGAAATGTAGTACCCCCACTTTCCCTTTTTTCTGGTACATTGTCCTTTCCACATCTAGTTTCTAGAACAAGGTATACATGTTTTCTTTATACATCTTTATAGCCGAAATATAGATCCCAAGATTAATCTTTACCTTTTTAGATTTCTCTTCAGTTCTGTGCTTGTAGATCAAATTTTTTGTTAAGTTCTGGCTTTTTCATCAGAAATAGAGGGAATTCGCTTACTTCGTTGAATGTCCATCTTTTTCCCTGGAAAAAGATGCTCATTCTCGCTGGGTAAGTTATTTTTGGTTGCATACCAAGTTCCTTAGCCTTTCGGAATATCATATTCCAGGCCCTTCGATCCTTTAATGTGGATGCTGCCAGATCCTGGGTGATCCTTATTGTGGCTCCTTGATACTTGAATTGGGTTTTTCTAGCCGCTTGCAGTATTTTTTCCTTCGCCTGAGGGTTCTGGCATTTGGCCACTATATTCCTTGGTGTTTTGATTTTAGGATCCCTTTCAGTAGGGGATCAATGAATTCTTTCAATGTCTATTTTACCTTCTGTTTCTATGACTTCTGGGCAGTTCTCTTTGATAATTTCCTGGAAAATAGTGTCCAGGCTCTTTTTTTCATCATACTTTTCTGGAAGTCCGATGATTCTCAGGTTGTCTCTCCTGGATCTGTTTTCCAGGTCTGTTGTCTTCCCCAGAAGGTATTTCACATTCTTTTCCATTGTTTGATTTTTTTGGATTTGCTTGACTGATTCTTCTTGTCTCCTCGAGTCATTCAATTCCAATTGTTCGATCCTGATTTTCAGTGAGGTATTTTCTTCACTCACTTTTTTAAGATCTTTTTCTAATTGTCCAATTGAGTTCTTTTGTTCTGTGGAATTTTTTTCCATTTCGCCAATTTTGTTTTCCAGTTCACCAATCCTATTTTTCAAGGATTTGGTTTCTTTATCCACTCTCTCTTTAACTGACTTCTCCAGGCTCTTTTGCCAAGCCTCCCTCTCCTTTTGCCAAGTCTCCCTCTCCTTTTGCAAAGCCTCCTTCTCCTTTTGCCAAGCCTCCTTCCCCTTTTGCCAAGCCTCCCTCTCCTTTTCCCATTTTTCTTCTAGCTCCCTTGTGAGAGCCTTTTTAATTTCCTCCATGAGATTCATCTGTGCTGAGGAACATATGATCTCCTCCTTTGGGGATTCACCTGGGGACTGTTTGTTTTTAGTCTCCTCAGGATTTGGAGTCTGCTCTTTATCTGTATAAAAGCTGTCAAGGGTTAAATACTTTTTCAGTTTCTTGCTCATTCTGTCTATTAATCAAAGACAAACTATCAAAGAAACAGAAGAAAAAAAACCCTTGAATGGAGGCTGCTTTCTTTGGGGGGGGGGGGCAGGGTGTTCGTGAGGCACGGGTCCTACTGTGCTATGGCGCGTGTGCTCTGAGATTCGAGCACTCTGAGGCACTGTGGGGGAGAGGTGGCCAGGTCCCGAGAGACTCCAGCTGTTTGGGGTTGTATTCTTCACTCCCGGTGTTTTTAGCTTCTCTGCTGGGCTGCTGACTTGCTGCCGGAGCAGAGCAAAATATCTAATCCTGTAGCAAAGCTCTCCCCGCAGAGACGGCTGCGATCACGCCCCACCCCCTCTCCGCTCTGCTCGGCTCTGAGCTGCTTTCTGTGCACTCGCTGCAGCTGCTGCCTGCAGACTGCTTCCGATTTAAATACCGTCCCCGCCCTCGCACAAAAACAGACCTTTCTTGACGAGTCTCAAGGATGGTTTCTCTTGGTAAGTAATTGTATGTTTTTTTTCAGTCGAGCATTAATTCAGAGGCATGAAATGAAATGGATAGTGAGAGAAAAACACAGAGGTTACACAGGAGTGTATTTCCTCTCCGCCATCTTGGCCGGAAGTCCCACTCAGTATTCAACATGATATATTCTTTGATAATGAATTCAAATTTATTTCTCGTGTAACTTTTTTTTGGTCTCATCATTAATTGCTTTAAATAATTTTAAATAACCCTGCATTTCAAAGGAGACCACAAAAAGGTTTCCAGACCCATGTCATGAGGTGTCTCAAAAAAATTTTAGCAGACTCCAAGCTATTTCAAGTCAAGCAACAAAGTTTGTTATAATTTTAAGGTCAATTAAAGGGGGTTAAGTTACAAAGGAATTTAGTAAAGAACCAGAAGCAAGAAGATAATTTTATAAGAAAAAGAAACAAAGAGCAGGTTCAAGTCATTGATATACAAAGTTTATGGCTTAGAGATGCAATTGAAGAGTGGTAGGGATGGAGTTGTACATATTACTGAATACTATGGGTTCTTGAAGAGTATTGAATAGAAGTGGAGTAGTTGCCATCATTGAGTTCCATGTTTTACTGACCAACAGATTGTACTCTGATGGCATTGTTTGTGTCACTCCCAAGGTTCAGATTGCCTTAGAGTTTCTCAGAAATAACTACATTCTGCCTGGGATCTATAATTCATTAAAGATACAGTCTTTCTCGAACAAAAACAAAACTTTCTGCAACTGGTTAGATAATAACCAGGGAGACATTGTGTACATATGTAAATAATTAAATCCACACTAATATTCCTATAAAGGATATAACAATAATTCATCCTATGACTCCTCTCAGCATTCTGATGACTTCCAAACCAAAATACCTCTCCCTTTCTGGTCAAGTGTTTCTTTATTAGAATATAAACTCCTTCAGGCTAGGGACTCCTTGCTTTTAACATGTGTATTCCCAGTATATAACACAGTGCCTAGCACACAATAATCACTTTAAAATGGTTTTTCATTTTACCACATTTAAATACCTAATAAATTACCAAAAAATGTACAAAATGATCAATTTTAAATTTTAGGATAGATTGTCCTAGTGTTGAGGGGTGAGATATCCTAATAATGATGGAGGTCCCCAGGCCAGTGTCACAGGTTTTGCAAAAGAATTCACAGTCCCAGTTTCCAAGTGAGGTTTTGGCAATAATGAGTTCATTTTCACTGAACAGTCTCAGTGGGCTAGTTCTTGGTTAGGAAGTTAACAAAGATTGAGATACAGAGTCTTGATTTTATTTAGCTTTCTATGACCTGGGGCTAGGGAGCTATGGAGAGTATAATTTCTAGGTCAATAATGGGTAGTGACTGACTATGCTCCAGACCAAGATCTCCAAATGAATTGAAGGTGAGGATTATTGTGGGAGTTTATCCTGGGAACCAACTAGGAGGCTGGGGATATTCCCAGAGGCCAGGAGGGGTTGAGATTCAGGACTTTTCCAACCCTGTTCCACAAAGATCAGGGGACACACAGTCTTATTACATCATTCCCTCCACAAAAATCAGGGGGACACAGAGTTCTATTACATCACTAGCAGTTAGAGGGATAAAGAAAAATTTTATCTAGATTATGCATTAGTCAATTTATGAAAAAAAAAAAAAACATGATTTCAGGAGGAGGAAGTAAATCATATAAAATATATTAGATAGAGTATAAACTGCATTGTATTAGACTATCATGGCTGCATTTTAGGGTTATCTATGGAGAGGAGTTATTCATAACAAGACTGAAAGGTTGGAAGGGTAGAAGATGTGAAGATTTTTGCATATCAAACCAAAAACTTTATATTTGATTTTGGAGGAAATTTGGAGTCATCAGAATTTATTGAATGTATGTAGGTTAGATAGTGACATGGTCAAACTTGCCATTTAAGCAATCACTTTGACAGTTAGATGGAGGCTGCATTGCTTTAGGAGGTCTCTGACTTGTTTTTTTTTTTTTTTTTAAATTATCCCTCAAGAAACTAACCATCTGGAAAACCTCATCATATTACAAGATCAGTCTTGGAACTTCACCTTATCACTATCTTCTGTCTATGATCTGGAGGGGATAGGACACATTCCCTTTTTAGCTCTTTTATGTGTTGCCTTCCTCTATTAGATTGTAAACTCCTAGAGGACAGGGACTGCCTTTATGTTTTTTGTTTTTTGGTGTGTATTTCCAAAACTTAGTACAATGCTGGCACAATAGATGATTAATAGAAGTTTATTGACTGAGGAAAGATTAAAAAAAATTGAGACTATAATCAAGGAAGAACATGAGGAAGGCTTTAACTGTAGGAAAGGTGGAAAGAATGAACTGATAATGGAAAGTTTTTATTGTGGAGAAATGACAAGATTTGGTTTAAAATATAAACATTGCATAATAGACTAGAAGAAAAATATAATAATTTGTATCTACAAGATATAGATGTAATTCTTCAGCCCCTTGCCTACTAGCTTAGCTTAAAATCTCAGGAGACAGCAGAATATGCTAAAAAAGTGAAAATTAAGTACTAAATTTTTTTTCTACAATCTGAAAATAATATAATCACATATGATAGAAGTTTAATGTACCAATAAGATCCTCTATATGCCTTTTGGTGTCTTTAAGAGGTATTAACCTCTGGGTCAGAAGTGAACAACATGACTAGCTGAGAGAATCAGTTATGTTTTCTTGTAGCCTGCAATAGGGCTTGGAGCCCTATATAAAATAACCAGACCCTTGAGAAGGAATCAGTTGTGAAGAGGAAGAGATTAACTTTTCCTTAATCCATTAGCCACATCATAAGCATTTACTTGGTATTAAATAATCCATGTTACAGACCATATACAGATACTGAGAATAGACAGAGATAGACAGGAACCTAAATGTTGGAGTATCTTCAAGGAGCATGAACATTTCAACAGAGAAAAAGCTAGATATGGACTCAAAAAGCAGGAGAATTGTAGGATCGCAATTGAGTGATCGCTTAATAGAGAATTGTACCCATAAGGAACTGAGTGAGGAATCTATAAGATTCTTTAACCCCTAAAAGACAGGTAAGAGGTGCAGAATTTTACCAGAATTAGCTAAGACACTAAAAGCTGAGATTTATTCTTTACAAGTCATATATCCTACATATAAACTTCATCATCATTTATATTTCTATCCATCCTTCCTATAGATGTTGTGTGTATTTTAGGCATTTTACGCCTGGAATTTGATGGGGGAACATATTTTGTGTCAATGGTTTAATTTTTGAAAATATCTTTCTTAGTAAGTACATTTTCTAAGATCTAATTAAATCTACTGGTTGATTGTTCATGGGAAGCAACCTGATGTAGGCTTAGTAATAATCAGCCAATGACTAACTCTCTACAAATCTGAGGTCAGCAGTCATAATTCTGGAGATCAAATCTATGAATGTGACTGCAGATTGTGGGGAGGCGGGGAGGGAGTAGTGAGGGAGTTCCAGAGTGTTAGGTGCTATAAATGACATATTTAAAACAAAGACATATTCAGAATTTAAGTGAAAAGCTTAGAAAAAGTTTTTTATGGAGCTTTTTTTTTTTTTTGCTAATACATGATTTTTGATAAATACTGTTTTGATAATACTGTTAACAAGGACAAACAGGGAAATATAATATGCTAATATGCTAATAGTCACTATAGATAATGAAAAAGATCACAATAAAATGTATACTTATTTAATTATATGTTATCTAGATATTCAAAGATAGAAGTACCTAGATAACAGGAAGCCTTCTAAATAGTATAATCATTGTAAGAAATGTAATGTTCCCATTATAGACCTAAGCAAAATGTAAAGAAAGATAAACAAGTTGGAAAATAGGGAACTAAATAGGAAATTGGATGAATTAGCTTTCATAACCCTGTACTTATTATTTAATAGTAATCTTAACAGAAACATTAATTATCAGTAATATATGACCATTTAAAAAATATTGATCATGTGTAAGAACATAATGCCCTCAAAAATAAAAACAGAAAAGTACAAATTCTAGTCACACAGCAATATCACAAGGAATAATCAATAAGGGAAATGCAAAAAAAGATGAAGGCCTAAGTGGAAATTAAATAACGGTAACCTAAAAAAATGAGTATGTCAAAAAACAAATCATTGGTATAATAAATAATAATACTAAAGAGAATTAGAGTGGTTGTATCACTAGAATATGAGCTCTGACTAAAGCAATCTTTAGAGGGAAATTTATATATCTGAGCAAATATTAACAAAAGAAAAGACTAATGAACTGAGTATGAAATTTGAAAACAAATTAGAAAAATCAATCAATTAGAAATCTCAAAGCAAGCCCAGAAAATGTTTTGATATCAGGGGATAAACAAAGTTGAAAACAAAATGACTATTGAACTGACAAAATAAAGAGAAGATTTTTTTTTAAAGATGAACAAAATCAATAAACCATTAGCTAATTTGATGTTGAGAGAGAAAAAATAAATTAACTAGATAAAATATGAGAAGGGAGAATTCATAACAAATATAAACAAAATAACATTATCAGAAATGATTTTACCCAATTATAGTTTTAAAAAATGGATAGATGCAGAAGCAAAATATGGAAGTTAACAGAAAAAAAAAGAGTCTGCACAACTCAATTTTACTGCACTTGATCAAAATATAAATCAATCCCTAAAGAAAAAAAAAATTGCTACCTGAATTTGTTTATCATATTTTTATTCTTATCTTCTATAACATTTTTCCTTATACATATTGCATTTATATTTCAGACAAGTTTACAAATGGATTTTAGCAAACATTTAAAGAGCAAATAACTCCTTTGCTATATAAATTTAAAAATAAAAAAAAATTCCTTAGTGTACCCCTTATATGTACACTATATGTACTTATATACACTATATACACTTACATGGTTCTAGCTAATACACTGTTCAAAAAAGGGTAAAAGAACTATAAACCAATATAACTAATGAAGAATTACATAAAATATGATATTAATAAATGGTACTAATCTCATTTGCTCTCATTGTTTTAATCACCATTTATATGCAGATGATTCCCCAGACCCACTACATTTGGAATTTTAAAATGAATGTCCATATGCATATTTAACTCATGATGTCCAAAACAAATTTTTTTTTCCTCATCTAAAACTTTTCTCCTCTTCCCAGCTTTGTTAATATTATTAAAGTTCCACCGATCCTAGACTCTACATCCATATCCCTCATTTCCTACTTGTCACTGATCTAGTTAGCAATCGATCAGTCAAAAAAGTTTATTAAGTGCTTACCATGTTTTAGGCACTGTCGAGATAAAAAGAGGCAAAAGACAATTCCTATTTTCAAGTTTACCATCTAATACAGGAGACAAATTGAATACAAACATATACAAAGCAAACTACATATGGGATAGATACAAATGACAAAATAAAGGGACCAAAATTAAGGAAAGGCTTCCTGTAAAAAATAAGATTTTTGTTGTTGTTCAGTCATTTTTAAAATTTTGTGACCTCATTTGGGGTTTTCTTGGAAAGGATACTGGTTATTTGCATTTTCTTCTCTAGCTCATTTTACAGAAGAAAAAACTGAGGTGAACAAGGTTAAGTGGCTTTCCAGGTTCACATAATTAGTTTCTAAGCCTGAATTTGAACTCATGTCTTCCTGACTCCAGACCCAGTGCTCTATCCACTATACTACCTAACTGACTAGAACATGGGATCTTAGATAGAATCTATAGAAAGACTTGAAAGATAGAACATAGAATTATAAATACTGGAGGCAATAGGAAGTCACTGGAGTTTGATTGAATAAATGAGATGACATAGTCAGACCTGAACTTTAGGAAAACCATTTTAGTGGCTGAATGAAGGATGGACTAAAGTGGGAGAGATTTGAAGAAGGCAGTCCCATTTATAGGCTATTGCAATAATCTATAGGTTTGGAGGGCCTATATTAGTGTTGGTGTCAGATGAGAGAAATATATAAAAATATTACAAAGGTAACAAAGGTTACATAGATTTTTCAACTATTATTTGCAATGCATTGAATATCAAAGTCATAAATAAGGAGGAGAAGAAATTAACCCTTAAATTGTGAGTGAGATGATTTGGATAATAGTGGTAATCTCAACAGCAAAAGAAAATAAAAGCAAGTGTATGATTAAGGGAGAGAGATAATTAGTTCTGTTTTGGATATTTTGCTTTACGGTGTCTTATGAACATCCAGTTTGAGATGTCTGAAAGGCAATTGGAAGTCAGCAGAAAGTATGAGGAAAGATAGGTAGGGATTCTTTCTACACATTCATATCTCCCTTATCCTAAAAAAAAATAAAACCTTCATTGATCTTTTTATCCTTGCTAGCTATTATTCTATTTCTCTTTCTCTTTGTAGTTAAACTCTTCATTAGAAGTCATTAGCATAGAGATCATAATTAAATCCATGGAATCTGATAAGATCACTAAGTGAAGTGCTTTAGAGGGAAAAAAGAAGAGGGACCAGAACAGAATTCTAAATGAGATCTATAGTTTGAGGGTGATATATATATATATAGAGAGAGATATAATGAGGAACCAGAAAAATATATTGAGAAGCAGGTCAAATAGAGAAAAGAAGCAGCAGGAGAAGATGTCCTAAAAACCTGGAGAGAAGATAGGATCAAGAAGATAATTAATAGTGTCAAAGATTGCAGGGAAGATACAGAGAACAGGACCAAGGAAAAACTATTGATTTTGGCAAGTAAGATATCATTGGTTTGAAGAGAGAAATGTTGGTGGAATGATAAGGTCCTAGCCAGATTATACGTGGTTATGAAGAGAGTGAGAGGAGGAAAAGTACAGGCACATATTGCAAATGATGTTTTTGAAGAATTTAGATATAAAGGGAAGGAAATGTACAGAATGATAGCTAGCAAAGATGAAAAGGTCAAATGAGGGGTTTTTATTTTTATTTTTTAGTATAAGGAAAACAGGAAATAGGCAATGAGTAAATAGAAAGGGAGAGAATTAAAATATCACTTAGACAGTAAGAACAATATGGTTTTTAGAACAATTTTGAGTAATTTTAACTGTTATATGTAGCCAAATTAACTAGAAAGAACATATGAAGGAAGATGTTATCCAGAGAAAGAGATGATAAATAGAAATATGTATAAAATGTTTATATATATATATATATACATATATATATACAACCATAATCACATAACATTACAAGTACATACATATACATATGCATACATAAAGAAAGTTGTACTTGATGGTAGCTATTTCAGGTTATAGGGTGTGAAGAAGGAAAAAAGGGAAAAAGTTACATGTTAACTTTATTATATATTTAAAAGGAATAGTAAATTGTGTATAAACAGATTTGCTGTTTCCTGTACAATCATGATTTTAAAAATTTTACTATGTTATGGCAATGCTTGTTTTATTTCTTAAATATAGAATAAAATAAAATAAATTAAAAAAAAAGAAAACAAATGATAGCATTTGGATGACATATAGGGGGTAATCTGATGGAAAAGATGGGATGGAATGAGTTTGGTTGAACTGAGAGATAAGTTAGCCTTAACAAGGATCAAGGCCACTTCATAATGTGAGACAGAAGTGAAGGAAGAAATAGTGGTAGACGGTATCTGAGTCATGAGTTGAAGAAGAGGAAGGGGAAAGAAGAGAGAACTCACAGATAATGACCACATTACCCTCCCCACCCCAAAATATTAGATGAATATCTCAACTGAGTAAATGGGAGAAGGAAGAGTCATGAGATGTTCGAGTATGGGAGAACTGTTGGGTGAGCATGGGATCATGAGTTGATAAGGAAGGCATGGTGGGATTGCCTAGCAGCAATGAGGACCCATTTGAGATTGTGTAAGACAAATTTGTAGTAATCTGTCTGGATCTATTCACTGGAGGATTTCAGTACCATCCCGAATCTGATCATGAGTGAGGGATAAAGGGGAGGAACTCATGAAGATGGTCAAAACAGGAGTCTGATTATTCAAAACTCTCTCAGCCTTATATACCCTAATACCCTTACATAACTCTAGCCCACTGCACATGCGCTAACTATACACTGCACATGCGGGACCACATAAACAACTTGCTATTGTGAGCAGATGTCTTTTTGCCACTGTAGTATAACTCTGCTTTAATCACAACACAGATTGTCATGCCCCCTGACTTCTCAGGAAGGCTGAGACACCCCTGAGGGGAATGGGGAACCAAAGCAGACATATCAGCAGGTCCCCTTGCTGGGCTGGAGGGTTTTATACCTCATTCAGAGTTCCCCCATTATCAGTGAAGCTCTACATCCCCTGCTTTCTTTTGTTTTAATTGAAGCAGGTATACATCAGTGGTTAAATCCATCACCATTAAATCACAAGTTAAATCCTGTGGGAGGAATCACACAGGCAAGTAGTAATATCACAAGGCAAATAGTAATACAAAAGATTTCCATGAGTCTCAGAATGAAGGTTTAGAAAATAACTATTAATTCACAATCACACATACACTTTCTTCAGCAGCCAAGAGATAGTCCAAAGCCAAAATACCATACATCACTTCATGTGTCAGGGAATACAATGATTCTTGTACGTTTTGAAGTCTTGCATCTGTCTCATTAGCAATTACTTTTATGGTCATGGTAATATTTGCTAGTTAATTGCCATACATATAGGGTTAAACTGCCATGCTCTTTCAGTGGTGGATGTAGTCAGAGATGGAATCACCTGATGTTTCCTAGGTCTTTTCCTTTGTTTCAAGGGTCTTCTCTTTTTCTCTCTCTCTCCAATGGACAAGGCAGATATGGCTTGTTGGTACCCATTGGATTTCTTCTCCATCTGTAGAGACACAAGCTAACCCTCTCTCCCAAGCACTTAACCTATCTGATCCCTTCCACTCACCACCCTCTGGATTTTTCCACATCACCTAACAGTTATCTACAGATAGTGGAGCTATTCACACTGAACACTGCCCTTCTGGTGGGTTATGAAACCTGTCTGCCGAAGCCAGTGTATCCTCATCAAAAACCAAAATATTAATAATATAAAGGGCTAAGTTTAGAAGTTCTCTAGGGTTACTTGTGGCTCCCCCTTTCTTTTGTTTTTGGAGGAGTGTCTTGATGTCTCTGTTTCTCCTCTCTACTATTGCCTGTCCTTGAGGATGGAAGGGTAAACCAGTGGTGTGTAAATTCTGATACTGTGTGCAAAATGTTTAGAAGTATAGGCAGGTCCATTATCTGTTTCTGTTGCATGTGGCACACCCATGATTGCAAAAGCTTGTATAAGGAATTCAGTGGCCACCCAGGCTAGCTCTTTTACTGATGGTATTGCAAAAGTAAATCCTGAAGAGGTGTCTATTACAACATGGATAAAATATAAATGAGCAAAAAGATTTAAAATAGGTCACATCCATTTGCAAAATTTCATTGGGTCTCAAACCACAAGGGTTCTTCTCTGGATAATACTTATTGGGCAGTTTCTTACTTGCTCTTGAAGTTCCTTAAAAAACTGCAATATGTTAGAGGCTACAAATTTTATTTGGGTTGTGACAATTCTTTATGCCATACTTACTGAATAAACTGAATAAGACATTATATCTCCTGGGTAATAGGTAAGCGCTAGCATGATTGCATACAACTCTTTCTGCTGAGTAGACTGAAAGGAACTTCTGAGTCCTCTTTCTATAGCTAAGTCAGGAGAATATACAGCACAAATGTTATGTTTGGATGCATTTGTAAAGATGGTTGGTCTTTTAAGAGGAATCTTAGAAACATTTTCTTCAAAAAACCATTGCCAATTATGTAATAGCTATGCTATCTTTAAGGGGGGAAATTTAGAGCTGTGGTCAATAAAATTTGCTACTCTAGTATGGTTTCATGCTTACATTAATTTGTACATTGGTATAAAAGATATCTTGTTAGGTCCTATCCCAGATGATTGTATTATTTCTTTTTAATGGCCTTTAATAAGATTCTAGTCACAAGCGCTAGGTAAGGAATAAGGTTTTGGTCTGGTTGTGTTGGGAGGGTCTCCCATTTGATCAGTGTCTCAGGACTGATGTAGTTATCTCTTTTGTAGGAAAAACTGATATTTCCAAGGGTTTTTGAGTTCTTTCAACCACATTGAATAAAGCCAGTTCAACATCTCTCAGAGCCTCTTGAGCTTCTTTCATAAGCTGACATGGTGAATTTAAAGCAGTGTCTCCCCTTAAGATGTCATACAATGGTTGTAGTTGATAAGTAGTTAAGCTCAAACTGGACGCATCCATCGGATATCTCCTATCAATTTCTGAGTCATTTAAGGTGTTCAACTTCTCTGTTCTTAAAGAAAGTTTTTGTACCATATGTACCTTGGGAAATACTTCACATCCTAAATATTGAAAAGACACATGTCTTTGAATTTTTTCTGGAGCTATATAAAATTGGTATTTCTTTAGTGTTTCTCTGGTCTTTTGTAGATATGCTACTAACATTTGCTCCTCAGATGCACACCCCAAGATATAATCCATGTAATGTAATATCATAACTTTTGGAAATACTTTTCTTACTGGTGTAAGAGCAGCAGCCACTTACATTTGAAACACAGTGGGGCTATTTTTCATTCCCTGTGGTAAAACTGTTCATTCAAATCTTTTATAAGACTCAGCTAAATTAACGCTGGGCACTAAAAGGACAAATCTCTTTATATCCTCCCTTTCCAGAGGGATAGAATAGAAACAATCATTAATATCTATAACTCAGAAAGGACATACCATAGACAACTGAGTAGGAGATGGAAGCCCAGGCTAAAGAGTTCCCATTTGTTCATTTATTTTCCTTAAATCAGTCAACACCCTCCATTTTCCAGATTTCTTTTTACCAAATACAGGAAAATTCCAAGGACTTACAGAAAGTTGTAGGTGTCCTTGGTCAAGTCGCTCCTGTATTAAATCTAATAATAAGGCCTGTATTTTTTCACTGGTTAAGGGCCACTGTTCTACCCATATTGGTGTATCAACTTTCCATTGTATGGGGATAGATGTAAAGGCTGGCAGGCCTTCAACAGTGGCCTTGCCCAACATGCCAAAGTGCTTTTTGTAATTGTAATCCCAATTGTAACCCCAACTGCTGTAAAATGTTTCTTCCCCAGAGACGGATGAGGATTTTTCTTTACTACAAAATGAGTAAAACCTTCCATTTTTTCTTAAAATTTCCTTCTCATTCCCAACAAAATTAAGTTCCTCCTCTCTTGCTTTAACTAATGCCTCTTATACAAGAATTAGGAAACAGAAGATACCCCAAAAGCTCATGCTGGCTGAGAAACAGAGAAGCTCCATGCCCTTCAAACTTACCACAACAGTAACAAACAATATGAAATAACAAGATATTATAAAAGACTTTCTTATCTCCATCCCTGTCTCACATGTCATATCCTCTGGGGCTGTGGGCACCATCCCCATGCTTGTTTTTTCCTCACATTTCCTTGTTTGACACCCCATGCTAAAAGTTTTGTTTTTCTTATATGTGGGTCTTCTTAAAGGCAATTTTATCACATTATACATAAGGAATGTGTTCTTGAGGATTGAGCCAGGACCCATAGTCTGGTAGTATTCAGTTAGTTGTTCTCCCTCTATCTTCCACATCTCTGGCTCCAACCTCTCCTCCCCAGAGAACCACAGAGACATGTACTCTACAACATCCAAGAACTCCTCGAGAACATAAACTTCATTTTTTGTATCAACAGAGTTTATCACACTACCTGGACATGGAAATCAAAGTCTGACTGCATTATGAAGAACAAAAAAAGATGAAAAATTTAGAGAAATATGGGGAAAGTTTTAAATAAGTAACTCAGATAAGAAATCCAAAAGAATAATATAAATGCTGACGAACATAATAATGAGAACATTAAATAACAACAAAATTCAGGTCAAAGATGAGGGTGACATATGAATAATTAAAGTTAAAGCCCATATCCCTCCCTATTGTTAATATTGGTAAACCATAAGAGAAAAAGTGACATTATCTATCTCTCACAATATTTTTATTTAAATAACTTTTTATTGATAGAACGCATGCAGGGTAATTTTTTACAGCATTATCCCTTGCATTCACTTATGTTCCGATTTTTCCCCTCCCTCCCTCCACCCCTTCCCCCAGATGGCAAGAGTCCTTTACATCTTGAATGGGTTGCAGTATATCCTAGATACAATATATGTGTGCAGAACCGAACAGTTTTCTTGTTGCACAGGGAGAATTAAATTCAGAAGGTATAAATAACCCAGGAAGAAAAACAAAAATGCAAGCAGTTTATATTCATTTCCCAGTGTTCTTTCTCTGGGTGTAGCTGCTTCTGTCCATCTTTGATCAATTAAGGCTCTCTTTATCAAAGAGGTCCACTTCCATCAGAATACATCCTCAAACAGTATCATTGTTGAGGTATATAATGATCTCCTGGTTCTGCTCATTTCACTCAGCATCAGTTCATGTAAGTCTCACCAGTCCTCTCTGTATTCATCCTGCTGGTCATTCCTTACAGAACAATAATGTTCCATAACATTCATATACCACAATTTACTCAACCATTCTCCAATTGATGGGCATCCTTTCATTTTCCAGCTTCTAGCCACTACAAACAGGGCTGCCACAAACATTTTGGCACATACAGGACCCTTTCCTTTCTTTAGTATCTCTTTGGGGTATAAGCCCAGTAGAAACACTGCTGGATCAAAGGGTATGCACAGTTTAATAACTTTTTGAGCATAGTTCCAAATTGCTCTCCAGAATGACTGGATGTGTTCACAATTCCACCAACAATGTATCAGTGTCCCTGTTTTCCCACATCCCCTCCAACATTCCCCATTATCTTTCCCTGTCATTCTAGCCAATCTGACAGGTGTGTAGTGGTATCTCAGAGTTGTCTTAATTTGCATCTCTCTGATTAATAATGATTTGGAGCATATCATCATATGTCTATAAATAGTTTCAATTTCTTTGTCTGAGAATTGTCTGTTCATATACTTTGACCATTTGTCAATTGGAGAATGGTTTGATTTCTTATAGATTAGAGTCAATTCTCTATATATTTTGGAAATGAGGCCTTTATCAGAACCCTTGACTATAAAAATGTTTTCCCAGTTTATTGCTTCCCTTTTAATCTTGTCTGCATTTGTTTTGTTTGTACAAAAACTTTCCAATTTGATATAATCAATTTTTTTTTATTTTCTGGTCAATAATGATCTCTAGTTCTTCTTTGGTCATAAATTCCTTCCTCTTCCACAGGTCTGAGAGGTAAACTATCCTATGCTCTTCCAATTTATTTATAATCTCATTGTTTATGTCTAGGTCATGAAGCCATTTTGACCTTATCTTGGTGTACAATGTTAAGTGTGGGTCAATGCCTAGTTTCTGCCATACTAATTTCCAATTTTCCCAGCATTTTTTGTCAAACAGCAAGTTCTTATCCCAAAAGCTGGGGTCTTTGGGTTTATCAAACACTAGATTATTAAAGTTTTTGACTGTTTTGTCCTTTGAACCTAACTTATTCCATTGATCAACTAATCTATTTCTTAGCCAATACCAAATAGTTTTGGTAACCGCTGCTTTATAATATAATTTTAGATCTGGTACAGCTAGGCCACCTTCATTTGATTTTTTTTCCATTAATTCCTTTGAAATTCTTGTTTTTCCTTTTGTTTTTCAATATGAACTTTGTTGTTATTTTTTCTAGGTCATTAAAATAGTTTTTTTGGAGTCTGATTGGTATAGCACTAAATAAATAGATTAGTTTAGGTAATATTGTCATCTTTATTATATTTGCTCACCCAATCCAAGAGCATTTAATATTTTTCCAACTGGTTAGATCTGACTTTAATTGTGTGGAAAGTGTTTTGTAGTTTTGCTCATATAGTTTCTGATTTTCCCTTGGCAGATAGATTCCTAAATATTTTATGCTATCAGTAGTTACTTTAAATGGAATTTCTCTTTGTAACTCTAACTGTTGGATTTTGTTAGTGATATGTAAGTGTAGAAGTGTAGTGTTCTCTTCTTTTCTATAATATGATCATTCTCTGGGTGCAGGTTTCATGAGATGCTTCTGGATGCAGCCTTCCTCTTCCTTCCAAGTATTAATCAGCTCAAATGCAGCCAAGTATTAAAAGTTTAAATCCTTTATTGTCTCCTTCAAAATAGCCCCGTTAGTTTTCTTAGAGGCTTATCTACCTCCTTGTTTCCAAGATCTCTTGCACTTATTTGCCAGTTTCAGCCTCCAGCTCTCTCTAAATCTTGGTTCTACTCTCCTCAACTGATTCCAGGAGCTCTTTATATATTATCTCTTAAAGGCATAAACTTAAAGGTTGACTCCTTCTCCGAGAGAGTGGGATTGTGGGAGGTGTAAACTTGTAAATTTCATACTGAAGCCTGACTTGTGAATCTCCCAAACTTGGGAACTAATGTGTGAGCTAATGTGTGAATTCTCAAAGGTGTAAACATATTGTTTCTACTAATTCTAGTGACTTAACACCTTATAAGGATTCTAACATATAAGTATGCTGATGACTTATATGGGTTTATTTTGTATCCTGAAACTTTGTTAAAGGAGTGGATTATTTCTAATAGCTTTTTAGTAGAATCTCTGGGATTCTCTAAGTAGACTATCATATCATTGGCAAAGAGTGATAATTTGGTTTCCTCATTACCTATTCTAATTCCTTTAATTTCTTTCCCAGCTCTTATTGCCAAAGCTAGCATTTCTAAAACAATGTTGAATAGTAATGGTGATAATGGGCAACCTTATTTCACTCCTGATCTTATTGGGAATGAATAACCAAAATTTTTCAGAGGGAGATGAAATAAAAGGAGTGGATAAATGAACTAAACTTTTCCAAACACTACAAGATAAAGAGTTTTGACAAGAAAGGGTGAAGTATCTATTATATGTAACAGGGATTTGGAACATTCCCAGATTATGTAAAATATTATCTAATATATGGGTGACACTATTTTAGATAATATGAACATGCATCAATTACTGTTACATATCTATCTATCTGTAATCTATTCTCTTTCTCTCTCTCTTTCAGTCTCTGTCTCTGTCTGTCTCTCTATGTCTCTCTGTTTCTCTGTCTCTGTCTCCCTGTCTCTCTCTCTCTCTCTCTCTCTCTGTCTCTCTCTCTCTCTCTCTGTCTCTCTTGGAACCATCTGCAATTATCTTGGTCTGTATCTTGCCATTGGACCCAGATGGCTCCAGAGGAGAAAGTGAGACTTGTGATTTTGCTCAGCCTTTCCTTACTTAAATATAATTCACTTACACATATAACTCATGCAAAAAGAAGTAGACCTATAAGTAGAACAAACTGCTCCACTGGGCACCCAACTAGCTATTTCCAGTTGATCAATGGAATTCCTTCTTTTCTTTCCTTTTCCCTTTCCTTTTCTCTCTTCTTCAACATTAATTGGAGTCTTTAAAAATGTCCATGAAATTTGAATGGGAAGACTAGAGAATTTCCAAATAAATGGCAATTCAACTTTCATAGGAGTCAGTATTTAAAGGAAAATTACCCACTTCCCTAAGGATTAGGAAAGACATTCCAAACCTCTTAGAATTTCCCATTTGGAGCAGTTCTATATGTGGTGTAAAAAAAGGAACATTAAGATTTCAGATCAGAATACCTAGCTTTGAATCTTAGTTTTTTGATTTCTTATTTATATAATTTTGCCAGTTACTATGTTTCCTTGAACGTGTTTTATAATGTTCTTCTCTAAAATGTAATGTTCTCTGGGAGCAAATTTCTTGGAGGGCTTCTAGAGGTAGCCTTAGTTTCAGTTCAGAATAATAATCACCTCAAATTCAGCCAGGAGTTAAAGTCCAAATCCTTTATTGTTTCCTTTTAAGTCTTGTTTCCTTCCTTGGGCCCGGTTAGCTTTCTTAGAGGCCTATTTCTCTCCTTGGTTCCTGCATCTAGTCCTTTGCCTCTGACAGCTTCAGCCTCTAGCTCTCTCCGAGTCTCCAGCCAGCACAAAGGTGGAATATGGAATGACTCTGACTCGGCCTCTGAGAGTGGGCTTATGGGCTTCTGTCTTGTGAATCTCCTGGACTCAATCCTGGTTGAGGCTCCTAGCTTATGTATGCTCTCTTAAAGGTGTAAATCTTAAAGGTGTGAAAGTTGTGAACTCTGATAAGTACTAAGTTCATTAGTGAACTAGAGAACTTTTAATTACCGTGCTAAATTAGATAATTATTGTCTTCATCAATTCCAATGACTTAGCATCTTGTAAGAATTCTAACAGTGTTTCCTCATCTATGTATCAAGAATATGCAGTAGAAAATCCCTAAGCTCATTTCTAGTTCTAAATCTCATGGAGGGAAGAGAAGGAAAGTGAGAAAACATTTATTAAGTGTCAGGCACTGTGCTAAGAACTTTGCAAATACCTTATTTGATTATCACAAAATTCTGTGAGGTAATGGCAATTATTATCTTTATTATACACTTGAAGAACTGCAGTAAACAGCAGTTGAGTGATTTACTAAAGATCACACAGTTAATAAGTGATTGAGTCTTTATTTTAGCTTAGGTCTTTCAGACTCTAGCACTCTATCCAGTGTTCCAACCAAAGTTGCCTATAGTTCTATGATGTTGAGCATTATGAAGCGTCTGTGACTATATTGTGGACAACCACTGTTATGAGTTCAAATGTTGGAGTTCTTGTTCTTCTCAAAACACAGCCGGTTTAGCTTAGGGCCCTCCGAATATCTCCAAATCCAAAGGTTCTGTCCGTTAGCCTCTGCCTCTGCTTTCTTCAGCCTCCAACCAGCATAAAGATGGAATGAATCTCTTGTTCCCTTCTCTTGGGGCTCGGCTAGCTTTCTGGTGAGTCTTTCAGACCAGCTTGGTCTCAGTGGGGGGCGTGCAGGAGCCCAGCCACCTACCACAGTGGTGTGAGATGAAGATGAATTTGGTTGTCCACTGCACTCTCACTTGTAGCTTTATCCTCTGAAAGCTCTTCATCTGCCACCAGCCAGCCAAGTGGAAAAAATGTCTTCTCTCTTGCCTCGCCTCGGGGAGAGGGCTTCTGGCGTTATTCAGCTGAGATCTGACCGAGAGCTTCTGTCTGTTTCTTTTATCCAAGAGGGAGGAATTGTGGGATATGAGAGAGAGGGATTATGGGTTTTCTCCCATAGTGCTCTCTGGCCCAAAGAGCTTCAAGGGAGGTGTGAACTCATAAAGGTACAAAGTTTACTTTGTGAAGCTGGCATACTTGTGAACTCCAATGAGTAAAGGTGTGAACACAAGCCTTGTATTAATTAGTTCTACTTAGTACCTTGTTTCAGGTTCTGGCCAAAATCTTCTTGTAAGATTAGATCAACTCTAATTAGTTAGCAGTTAGTAAGGATTCCAATATCTCCCTCTTTCTTTTGTTAGATGAAAACACCAAAGGAAATAGGAAATCTAATCAGATTAGTGGGTTTCTGAAGGGGTACACATAAATCCATCAATATGGGCCAGAACTTTGTAACAGATATACATGGTATACATAAATCCATCAATATGGGAGGCATTATACACAATTTACATAAGCACATAGCAATATAACACAGGCTAGTAGTAATGTAACAACATGAATCAACCTGAAAATTTACACATGTCCATAAGTCCTAGAAATAGTTCATAAAGAATCCATTGTCCATTAGTTCATGTGCCAGGAATCCAATAGTTCCTATAAGCCCTGAAGTACTGCAAAAGTCTCATCAACAATTTTTCATCTTAAGGAATCCAATGATTCTCACTGGTTTTTCAAGAACTAAAACAGTTTCATCTTGTGTTAGGAAATCCAATGATTCCTGAAGATTTTTAAAAGTCTTTTTAGCAGTCTCCTTGTCAGCTATGCTCTTTCAATGGTGAGCACAATCAGCAACAGAACCACCCGATATTTCTTGGGTCTTCTCCTTTGTTTCAAGGGTCTGCTCCATCTCTCTGCGATGGACAAGGCGAATGCGGCTCGTAGGCACCCATCTGATTCCTTCTTCACATGTAGAGATGCAAGCAAATCCTCTCTCCTAAGCAGTTAACCTAATTCCCTTCTATTTACCAAATTTGGGATTTCTCCTCATCATCATGTAGTTATATTGGAGTTATTTGCACTGGATATTGCCTTGTTGTCTTAAAAGGCCTGTATTCTTCCCAACTGTAGACCTGATTGCTTTTCTGTTGGTTGATGACATCAGGGTTCTGAATTTCTAAAGTCTCTTGTTAAGGGCCACTGTTCTACCCACACTGGTGTATCAGTTTTCCACTGAATAGGAACTAGTGAGAGTGCTGGCAGGCCTTCAACAGCAGCCCTGCCTAAAAAGCCGAAGTACTTAACTGTAATCCTATCTGCTGCAAAATGTCTCTTCCCCACAGATTGATGGGGATTTTTTCAACCACAAAAGGAGTAAAAACTCCTGTTTCATTTTCAAATGTCCATTTCATAGGGGCAGCACTAACTTCTGCTGCTATTGATCCTCCTATGCCAGACATATAGGTGTCTGCCTTAATCTTTGGCCAGTGACTGGGCCAGCTGGCACCTCTAATAACAGTACGATCTGCTCCTGTGTCTACCAATCTTTTTAGTGGTATTCCATTCACATAAATAGTGAGCATAGGTCAGTCATCTGTCACAGCTGCAGTCCAAAATATTCCTGGATTTTGTGGTCTGGAGTCAGAACCTGGGTGACTATCACCAGGCTGCTTATTAGGATTCTGTATGAGTAAACCTGATGCTACTACGTCTCCTGGGTGATAAGTCACACATTGTCTACAATTATCTACACATTCCCCAGTTTCCCACATCAGTGTGTGGATGGACACTGTTTTGTACATACAAAGAGGTGAAATGGTCAAGCCTACTGTGCCTGGAGGTAGGGGATCCATAGGCTGGAGAGGAACAGATTTCACCTCTCCAGGGGGTATCTCAGTTGTCCCAGCTGCATACAGCTCTATTCTCCCCAGTTGTAATTCCCTTCTGCCATCAGGTTGCTTCCTGGCTGATTGGCTGTGTAATCCCCTTTTCCCATCATATGGCTTTCTGGCTGATTGGTCATGTCTGGGTACTGGACTTCTAGGCACTCTCTGGGTGCACCATTGGCTTCCATCATGCCCCAAGTGTTTTTTGCCTTGGGCCCTGGGGCTGGGCCCCTCATCCCATTTCCCTGAATCTGTCTGCATTCTGAGGCCCAATGGAAGCCTCTGTTGCATTTTGGACATGGGGTTTGGGGTCTTGTTCTCCCACCTTGTTTTCCCATTCTATCTCTATACCAACATTGAGCTTTCAGATGTCCTACTTTTCTACACTAAAAGCATCTACGAGTCTCTCTGGAAGTCCCTTTCCAGGAGGGACTCTGTCTTCTCATGTTTGGATTTTGGGAAGTCTGCATCATAGCCTGGCTATAAAAGGCACCTGTGCCCACTGTGGCACAGCGTCTTATGAGCTCCTCTAAAGGAGCATCCTTGTGCAGTCCTAGTATAATTCTTCTGCAAACCTCATTAGCATTTTCCTTAGCAAGTTGCCTTATCAAAATGTCTGTTATTGCATTTTCTCCATTTGTTCTTGTGATAGCTGTCTGCAAGCGTCCCACAAAGTCAGCGAAGGGTTCATTTGGCCCTTGTGTTATTTTTGTGAAGCCCCCCCCCCCCCCCCGCCCCTTGTCGTCTTTATTGTGAAGAGAAGCCCACGCTTTGATAGCATTATCAGCAATTTGCTGATATGCTGCTACAGAATAACTAATTTGTGCTGCAACATCTGCATAAGGACCTGTACCTGTTAGTAGGTCACAGGTGATTGCAGTATGAACTCCACTTTGACTATTTTGTTGGGCTTGTATCCTACAGAGCTCAATATATTCAGAAAGCCACAAGTAGTTCTGTCCAGGTTCTAGGCATATTCTTGCTATAGATTTCCAGTCATTAGGGGTCAAGATTTCAAAAGACAAATTTTGTAATAGCATCTTAACATAAGCTGATGTAGCCCCATAAAGAGTGCAAGCTTTTTTCAGGTCTTTGAGGATTTCTATATCAAAAGGTGAGTATCTTCTACTTTCTTGACCTGAAGAATTAAACTGTTGAATTACAGGAAAAATGTGGTGTTGAAATTCTGATACATTTTTCCCTTCTTCTCTGGCCTTAATTAGTCCCTTTTGCAATCTACTCATAGGAGCAGCTGGATGCTGGGGGGGAGGTGCTGGATGCTGGGGGGGAGGTGCTGGTGCTGTCACTGCCCCCCCCCCACTACCCCTCCTCCCTCCATCCCAGAGGGTGGAGTTGATGGAGGAGAGTCAATTACCTGCTCCTCAGGTGGGGCTGAAGCTTCACCCTGCCCTTGAGCCTCACTTAAGTCTCCCTGCCCTGTGGGGATATGGCCATTAATCTGTTCTTTGTCTTCCTCCTTTATCTCAGGCTTCCCCCTTTGGCTATTCCTAGAGTTTTTCCCTTTTCTCCTAGAACTAGTATGGTATTTTAAGGCCAACTGTATTGTATTGTATAAAAAGAATACTTCAATGGAAACTGAATGAGGACCATTTTCATTGTTATATGCGGAGATCTGTTGACCAACCAATGCCCAGTTTTTTAGAGAGATTTGCTCTTCCTCTAAGAACCAAGGGGAGGTGCATTTTAATGTAGCCAGAAGTCTAGCTGCCTGTCCCCAAGTTACAAGTAGCCCTTGATCTTCTATCAGCTTAAGCAGACTTTCTATAGCACCACTCCTGGGTGGGGCTGGGATTTGTGGGGTTGAGGTAGGGGGTGGAGAATCTTTACCTAGGATCTGTTCCATTTTCGCCAAAAAAGGTTGTACTCACTCAGTTCCTGGTCACTGGAGACTTCTTCAGTGAAAGTAGGGTCCTTGGTTCCCACGCTTGGGTGCCAAATGTTATGAGTTCAAATGTTGGAGTTCTTGTTCTTCTCAAAACACAGCCGGTTTAGTTTAGGGCCCTCCAAATATCTCCAAATCCAAAGGTTATGTCCGTTAGCCTCTGCCTCCACAGTCCAAGAGTTTAGGATGAGAAGTCAAGGATAATGTCATAGAGCTCTAGCCTAAGAATGAACATAAACCAGTCTTTAGATAATGAGCATAGTTGCATAAATAAGTTCCGGGTAAATCTAAGTATTATGTCATAAACCATATAGGTAAGCAGGATACTAGAATACAACCCTGGATTATTAGAAGTCAGGATAAGCAGCAGTTTTGAAATAGAGTGGGCCAACAGTAATCCAAATTATATATCCAGGGATAGGATATCTAAAAGGGTAGAAGTAATAATTTTGTTAGTGATTAGACTACACTTTTAGTATTGTTTTACATCTCCAAAAAATAGAAAAGACAGAGATATGACATGGAGAAAACTTAGATTTTGCCTTCTGAGATAGTAATTTGGCCCATGTGTCTAGGAGATATAAACCAGAAAGGAGAGTTTAATGGATTTCTAGCAATGCTGAAAGAGAGGGAGAAGAGGAAGAGGGACCCAGAACAGTTCTATAAATCTGAAGAGATGTGCAGTTTACAAGAAAAGGTGGAGGAGTGATAAGGGAAGTCTTTTTGAGTGCTTTTTGGCTTGTTTATATGTTACTGGAATTGTTCTCACATTGAATAAGGGTTTCCTATATCTGATACTTTGTTACCCTCAGTAGTTACATGGAACTTGGGGCTCTATTTCTTTTCTTGTAAAGAACTATGATAAGTCAATTATTAAGATCCTTATTAAGATTATTAAGCAATTATTAAGATCCTACTATGTGCCAAGTATTTTGTTAAGATGGGGGGAAATTCAACATTTACTCTCAAAAGGCTTTAGCCTAATGTGGGAGACAACATATAAATGTGTATAAGATATGTCCTAGATAAATTACAGAAAATCTCAGAGAGAAAGTATTAATATTAAGGGAAATTTTAAAAGTTTCTCAATAGAGGTGGAATTTTATTTGAGACTTGAAAAAGTCAGAAAAACTGGGAGATGAACATGAAGAAAGATCCAGGAATGGGGGGAGGCCAGTGAAAGTACCATATGTGGGAGATGGAACACCTTGTTTTAGGAACAGAAGAGGGATAGTGTCACAGAGTATGTAGGAGAAGGGCATGGTGGGGGTGGTCAAAAAGGGCTTTACAAACCAAACGAGATTATAGTTGATCCTGTTAGTAATAGACACTGAAATTTATAGGATGGGGAAGAGGAGGGAGAGAGTGTTGATAAGACATGCACTTTAGAAAGATGAGTTTGAAATTTGAGTGGAGTATGAACTGAAGTGGGGAAAGACTTGTAGAAGGCAGAGAGGCTATTACAATAGGCCAGGCATGAGCTGATCAGAGTCTACACCAAAATAGTGGTAGGGCCAGAGAAGAGATACAGGCATTTATGGGAGATATTACAAAGGTAGAATTGATCAGCATTGGCAATTGCATGGATATAGAGCATGAAAATACCTGAGTTGCCAGCCTGGATTTCTAGGAGGATAATGCTGCTCTTGACAGTAATAGGGATAATAGGAAAAAAATAAGAGTTTGGGAGAAAATATCTATTTTGAATATGTTGAGTTTAAAATATCTATGGGAGGTTCAAAGTGAAATTCTATTGTTTCCAAAGTAAATATGGGTGGAGACACAAAGTAAGAGTATGATCAAAAGCAAAGTAGCAAGTGGATGACTACTGAGAGATTCTTAGTCAGATCCAACTTAGACTGGATGACCTCTGATATGTCTTTTAACTTTTCTATCTTATGGTTATCTTACAAGAAAAGGAAGATAAAAAGTGGCCAAAATTCAGAAGAAACAGCCAGGAACTAGGAGATCCAGAGGGACTTAAGGAGAAAGACAAAGCACATATAGGAAGAGATATTTTGCTAGGAATATGTTGAGAATTAAGGTTTAGTTCTGTTCCAAGAAGTTTCTTGTATATTACTTGTTAGACTGATGTTGTTTGTCCTTCATGCTTGAAGAGGACTGAAATGACATCACAATGTTGGGGTAAATGCATAGATTGTGTCTGGTTGTGGCTGATAGGATCAATATAATCTGGGAAAGCTTTATCACTGATTGTAGAGGGCTGAAACTCCAAAAAGGTATGCTTGAATCAGACAACCAAGCACTTAAGGCTAATTACCTATTCGATGTGAGACAATGGCTCTATATACATATTTAGATGAGATGGTGATGTGATGGCTCTCCTCACCATTGGTGCTTGCTGAATGTTTGGTATTGAGATAATTGAAGGCAAGGATTGGAGGATGGAGGGAGAAAAGTCAGAGTCACTTGGCAGCAGGACATCTGGAGGGGAAAATCCAGGATACATCTTGGGCAAGCTATGTGGCAGCTTGCCTGCCTCCTTCATTTCTCCCCCTAAAGACCAAGGACTTTGATTTATCCTGACTCTGGCTGACCCTGAAGCCCCCTAGGGAATTAGTCTGGACATTACAACTGATCAGGCACAAGCTATCTGTATGGCTATTTGGGAGGGAGATGTTTCTTAATTTGTATGTCTCACATGTCTTTTGAGCTACAGAAATTCAGCTGTGCTCATAGAGAATAGTGCCTTCTTTGATACAGACATACCATGCTGAGTACAGGTACAAATACAACACAGAGAACAACACAGAATGCAGATATTAAAGTAAGTAGATTAAACAAGTTTAAAAAGAGGAGTAAGTACAAACTTGCTGACAGATCCCAATATGAATTAGTCAAAGTTGGCTTTTGAATTCTCCTCTTTTTAAGTGTTTTGACCTAACATCCTTGTGATCCCTCCTAGAGACCATGTCTTTCTAAACCTATACACATATTCATTTGCCATTTGCCCCAGGTCTTCTCTTCAGCAACTTTCCAGACTTCCCATCTATCTTTCTCAATTATCTGGTTCTTCATTAAAATATACATCATAACCTTATGTATGTTTTGATTGCTAAAACATTGCAAGATATCTTGGGGTTTATAGCTAGATTTCTTTCATAAAGATCATGATTTAAACCCAAATAACTATAGCTCTCAGTTTTTGGCCAATAATTGATCCCAGCCATGCCCCATCTGATCATTGTTGGGTCCTGATACCTCAGAGTTATTGTAAATAGCAACTGTTTTTGATTTTGGCTAGACACCCCTCTCAGATTGTTTTTTTTTTTTTTTGTTTTTTTTTTTTTTTTGTTTTGTTTTTTTTGTTTTTTTAGTAGGTAGAAGAGTTAATTCTTTTCCTCATTTCAAAGTCTTACATGACTCTTTGACTTTTGGTTTTATGTTATGATTTCTGGAAACTTATCCCACTCCAAAGCCACCTAGTAAACCTCTCTTTGAATAAAAGAAAAGCAATGAAGTAAACCAACTGATACAATATTGAGACTGACAGGCAATATTCTTCTGTCTAATTCTTCAAGTCTAGGAAGCAAGATGGGAGCCACACTTTGTTATATCTCCTTCTGCACCAAGGTGATATAGTTCCAAGATTGTTCATCATAATTATACTGTTATCTGTTTTATTGTTTTTTCATTTATTTTTGTTTTATTGTAGATAAGGTTTTACTTATTTTAGACAGGATCAGTTCACTAACTCTTCATATATGTTTCTGAATTCCTCCCATTTGTCATTTCTTAAAATATAACAATTCCATTACATTAATTGCATTATTCAATTATTCTCAATGGATAGGCATCCATTTTGTTTTCATATTTTTTCTATAATGAAAAGTGTTTTCAAACTTATTTTGACATATGTAGATCTTTTCTATTTTTTACCTCTTCAGGGTAAATGCCCATCAGAGGAATCTTTAGATCAATAGGGTATAAAGAGTTCAGTCACTTTACTCACATAATTTTGAATTGTGTTCTTGAATATTCAGACTAATTCACAGTTCAATGTATAGCGAATTTGTATGCCCCAACTTCTTGCAGCCCCTTGTAAACACCAACTATTTATGTATTTTTATCATCTTTTCCAATTTACTAGGTGTAAAATAAAAGTTCAGAGTTGCATTAATTTACATTTTTATTATTAGTAATTTGAAGCAATTTTGTACAATTTTAATGATTTATCATTCTGTTTATTCATATTTTTGTCAATTATTTATTCAGAAATAGTGCTTTATTTTAATGTAGCAATTTGGAAGACAGAAAATGATACAGCCTGAAAATAACATTATTGATGTTCTATGGAGAAATTTGAGCTCATTAGTTAAAAAACAAAGGCTTTTCTTACATGGCCTAAAAGATATGGCTCAATTCTTGAAATTAAGTGGGAAATCTTGGACTTAAATAGCTGACTCTGGTAATTTGAAAAAAAGTATACACTATGCTGTATTTTGTAAGTCATTATATTTAAAGATAGTCACTGTGATCCAGTATGAAAAAGGGAATAACATTTGCTAACATAAAACAAGTATACTTTTGATTTATTAAGCACCCAATATAAGAAATTTACTAAACCTACACAGCAAATGTTCTCATTTTCACAGGTTACATTATAAGAGGCTTTAAAGAATGGACTGAAATATTAATGGATGCGTGATTTCATTTGTGTAAGTGCTGTAGCAATGTAGCACACAACCCTTTTTCTTGAAATTTTGTCCATAATCTTCCATAAACTTTCATTTGGTGTTCACCTACTATTTCTATTTCTGTCTACTATGAAGAAGTTCCTTATGGTCTCTTAATAGCATAATAATGTTGATGTGCCTCTCAATGTGTTTATCTGTTGTCTGAAATTTTCATTCATTATTTGACTAGGCCAGTTCCCTTTCTCACAAAATTGTAAAATATTAAAGTTGGAAGAGGTCTCAAAAGTCTCCTAGTACAAAGCATTTCTATATGGGAACCCCTTTTACAATATTCCTTCCCAGAACTTGTTGAGACATCTTTTAAAGACTTCTAATGAGAGAATTCCACTACCTGCTAAGGTAGACTATATTGAATAATTCTAATCATTATTCAAGTTTCCTTATATTGACACTAAATCTGCTTTTCTAAAATGACTATCTATTGTTTCTCATTCTACTCCATGTGTCCAGAACAAGCTGAATCTGTTTTTTAAAATATGCAAGATCTTTATATAACTTCATGTAAAGACCCTTCATAATCTTTATCGCTTTTCCTTAAATAATGCAATGTTTTTGAATATCCTTCCTGAAATATGGCTGTCAAAATTAAACTAAGTACTCCAGTTGTAATGGGACCAAGAGTAACTTTCATATCTCACACTGTGCAAATTCTGCCACTCTTAATGAACATTATTGATTACTATTTTTCACTGTTCACTCATAGTGAGTTGACTTGCATCCACACTACTTCTGATGTTTTTATTCTCCACATACACATTCTTCCTTCATATAATCCTCATAATAATTGATTCTTTTTTTTTAACTTTACATTCATCTGTTTTAAATTTATTCAGTTTGTATCCAATCTATTTCTGTCTAGATTTTCTTTGAATGTTGGATTTGTCAAATTGTAAAGTCTAAAAATTTAATAAGAATTAATTTTATAAATTTATCAATGACTTTGATGAATTTATAAAATTAATTCTTATTAAAAGTCATTGATAATATAGTTCTATCTCTTGGCTAACCAACTAATTTGCATTTTCAGGTTTGCTGCCCAGGAAAATGATTACCTAAGTTTAAGGTGACCCTTTGGTCCACGCTCCTAAACCAATAGTTCACGTGCTTCCTCTAATACACTTAGCTTTTATACACATTATATACAAGCACACAGAATGGTAGTAATACTATGTCTTCCCTATAAATCTGGGGTACATCATTCCCAAAATAAAAGTGGTAATAATAGATACCAATAGTGTTTACACACATTCAAAATATCTTCTTCACTATGAAGTTTATCTAGACAGGGATGGACTTCAACCTGAGACATAAGATATACCTTTCCAACATTGGTTCATGGTGGTCAGTTGAGAACACCATGGAAGTATTCAGCTCATTTTCCACTCACACAGCCACAATCATAAATTCGGACCTCATTCTAATCCATCTTTTACTCAGCTGCCAAAGTAATTTTTTTTAATAATGACAGTTTGAACATATCACCCCTCCCCTTACAAATACATCATAAGAGTTTCCAATTATCTCTTGAATCAAAATAAAAATCCCCTTGCATTTAAGACCCTTCGAAGTCTAGCCTTTTTCTATTTCTATGATGTCTTTTTTATATTTTATGCTCCTTCACAAAGTCATATTGGTTTCCTGACTGTTCTTGACACATTGTACTTTATCTTTCTATCCTTTCTATCCCTTTGCACTAACTGTTCTCTATGCTTATAATGCTTTAATGTTCCCCCTTTACCTCCACCTCTTAGAATACTTGATTGCTTATCCTCTAATCTATATATACCCTACAACTATCCAATTATTTACATGCTTTCTCTCTAGCTAGAATGTAAGTTCTTTGGGGGTGGGGACTATTTTTGCTTTCTATTTTCATTTATTTTATTCCCAATGCTTAGCACAAAAAAATACATGCTGATTAATTCATTGAATGAATCAATTAACAGTTACTATGTGCTAAGAAATGTGCAAAGCATTGATGATATAGACAAAAAAAAATCCCTGCTCTTATGGAGATTATATTCTAGTATTAGAGCATGTACCTCCATAACTATATATAGAAACATACATACATTATACACACAGAGAAAACATACACACATGCACACATACATTATGCATAACATAAATATGAGGTAACTGTTTGAGGAAGACAGAATGGTAGCAGCAACTAGAGGCATTAAGGAAGCTTTCTGACTCCTGTCAGAAGTACCTAAATTCACATCTAACCTCGGAGACTTGCCACCTTAATTTCTAGGTAAGTCACTCAACCCTGATTGCCTAAGAAAGAAAGCAAGAAAGAAAAATAATTCATATTGAACTAGTGACTGAGCAGATTTTGAAGGAGATAAGGATTCTAAGAGATGTAGGTAAGGAAGGGGTGCATACTAGGCATGGGGAACAACGTATAAGAAAACCTATAGATGAGAGAGAGAATGTTGGGAGGGACAGTGAAAAGGCCATTTTGGCAGGACATAAAATATGTGAATGAAGTTAATTTTTAATAATTCTGCATATAGATTAGAACCAGATTTCAAAGATTTCAACCTTTACATTCCAACCAGAAAAGTTTGTTTTGCAAGCAATTGATCATAACTAGAAAATGAACAAACAAAGAAACTCAAAGGGGAAGGGTAACATCATTCGAAAGGAACCAGCAGAGCTCATGGACTTTTCTTTTGGAATATTTAGTAGTTACTGAAGAATCTTCATTTTCAGAATACTACATTTGAAAAGCTATCTCCTTTTAAGTGATATCAAATTATAGAATATGCATATTAATGGCAGATTTAGATCTATGTTTTTAAAAATCAAGTTTCTACATTTTGCATCCAAATTCATTTATTATGCATAAAGATGGCAGGAGTGCCTTGTGGCTTTATTAAATTGATCAGCATCTAATAACTTAATTATCTACAGAAACAGATGTTACTTCTGCTGCAAACAAATTATGCTATATTCATGGAAGAAAACTGCAACACTGAGCACCACAAAGATCTTTAAAGTGAGGATATTAACAAGAGGGGAGTGGAGAATTGAAATGTCTCCTGTTGTAGAACATAACTCCAATCATTCTCAAAAACTTTGATTATGATGTCTCTCACAGCCTATAAGCCATCCTCTTCTTCTAATGTACATAGTTGGTTAGGATTTCATGTTGAGATAGATAAAAAGATGGATAGATAGATTGATAGATAAATAAACATACAGAGACAGATAGATAGATAGATAGGTCACTAAGTAGTCCAGTAGCTAGGTAATATATTCGCATATTTATCAACTAACTCAGTGCAGATACTTTGCAAAATACTGCAGGTTAATACAATATATCAATAATACAAATACAAATAAAAATCAAGATAGTCCCCAATCCTTAAGGAACTTAACATTTCAAGATGGGTGCTTTAGTAATGTCACTTTAAGAGAATTAAGCAGTAATTATTGGAAATGAGGGAGATTAGAGGTAGAGAAAACAATTAAGCAGATATTATAATAATCCAGGCTACATTTTATGGGATAGCTAGGTGGTGCAGTGGATAGAACACTGATCTTGTAGTCAGGAAGATCTGAGTTAAAATATGACTTCAGATACTTACTTGCTATGTGACCTTGGGAAAGGCACTTAACGCTGATAAAACCAAAAAAAAAAAAAAAAGTATGTCTCAGGCACATTTTTCCCCCATAGAGTTAATTGTTAGACCCTTAGCAAGACCCTCCTGACTGAAAGATAGTTTAACAAAGAAGAACAACATGCAACCAACCTGGAAAAATAAACTGGATCAACTTACTTCAAGACCTAAGAACAAATAATTGAATTTTGCTTATGTGATAGATTGTGAAGATTGAGATTAAGAAGATGGGGAGATGAAGGTTGAGGTTCTCATTTGTTGCCTCTCAAATCACATTTTTAATAGGTTACTCACTCTGTTTGGTCATTTCCTCCCTGTTCCTAGCAATTACTAAGCCAGTAATTAATAAATCAAGTACCTGTGATTTTCTCAGTTAAGTGAATTTATCTTTAATAGATAAGTACTGGAGTTCTCTGAAGTTCATTAAATTAAGTAATTTGTCCATAATCCCACAGCTAGTTAAGCATAAGAGGCAGGATTTGAATACAAGACTTCAATAGAGACACAATACCTTACATCAAATTCCCACCCTGGTCCATGGTGGGTGCTCATTCAACAGCTTATGTAACCTAAATAGCTGATTTAAGTAGATTGGATTCAGTAATTAACCAAATGCACCTTTATTTGGGCCACTCTAACTCAATTCTTGTATTATTGGAAATGAAATATCCCATTGTTACATATATTTCTCCTTCAATTTCATTCTATGGCATGATATTACGACACCAAGACTTTCTTTCACCATGGAATGTTGTTCTTTTATGGACAAATAGGACAATAGAAACCATAGCTTTTCTTTGAAGGACAGATGTCAGAAAAAGCAGGAAATGCTTGTCAAAGCCTTAAAATGATCACACTCATGACATTAATTCTCTGAATGTTGTTTCCCTTCCTGGAAGAAGAAAAAGGAAGGTAGAATTAATAAGAGGTCACACAAATACCAACCTTTATAAACTCTGAATTCTGTCAATACTATAAAATAATTAACATCAGGAAGAGGCAGGATTGGAATTCTATTCTATTCTATGCTAGAATGCTATCTATTCTATGCTACAATTCCATTCTATCTATTATGTCAACATACTAGACTTTGGGAAATATCTAAGAACTTTAATATATAAGCTATTTTCCTGTCCTTAAACATTGCCATGTGCACAGCAGAATATGAGACAGAATTCTAAATACAAAGCAAAAAATTTTCATTTCAAGAAAGCCTTTATAATAAATACCATACATTGTAGTCAGAACTGTTCATCCCTTTGTATCCTTGTGGATTTTCTTTTGTCTGCTATGTACTTTTTATTATTTTTCTTTCCCCTCCCCCAAGAATGGTACAATTAAGTGAAGATATATTACATTTCTCTCTCTTTTTGTCTCCATTCTTTCTCCATACATGCACACACATACACGCACACACACATACATATACAGATACATTCACATCTGTGTATACCTATACACACATATACATAGTTATCTATAGTCATACACAAACATATAAACATTCATAAGCATCTATATAATGCTGTACTAAGTCTATTTTCAATCATCTCTTTCTCTGAAAGTGGATAGCATCTTCTTGCAGATGTCCACGTCTTTCCATATTTTTCTAAATCCCACCAGCCCATCATTTCCTATATAAAAGCAATATTTGAACCTTATACTCTCTAGTTATTTTAAATAGTCAAAACAATATTGATTAATGTGACTGACATATAATGTAGTTTTGATATTTTTCTCTTTTGACTAAATCTATTTTAGATTTCCAACATCTTAAAAAAATACAGCTTATTTATAGATATATAAATAGATGTCAATGTGGATTGTATCTAAACATAAATGTGAATAATTAGTAAACAATTTACAACTGTTTATAATCAATTTTTATAAGCAATCATAATTCAAACTGGGAAGAGAAGATAGAGGCTTCCAGAAGAGAGAGATTGTTGGAAACTGGAATAATTAAATCAAGTAGGTAAGGTTCCAAAGGAAGGTGAAATTTAGGTTGAACTTAGAGGATAATGTTTGTATTTCTATAAGCCAAATCCTCAACCTTAGCTATGTTGTCATATTGAAGGAAAGGATTTCACAACTGCCCTTGTGACCTGTTCCAGTGCTTGATAATTGCTATGAATTGTCAGGAATTCCCAGTGGAAAGCCTCAGGAGAGATTAAATTCACTGAGAAAAAAAAAGTAAAGCATAAAACAAAGAAAAATCAAAATGTCGAATATGATACTACCCTTTGGGCAGCAATAGCTACAGTAAAATGTTACTTATTAACTCCATTCCTTTCAGCATATGATTTTCCTGCTGCTATTTTACTTAACATTTATCTGAAAATTTTTTATGTAACCCATTGGTATAGCAATAGAAAGGGTCAAACTTTTGAATCATAAGTTGGCAAAATATAACCCAACCAAAAAATGTAATGATTAATTCAAGTTAAATGTAGTTGTGGGGTAGTGTGGAGGGAAGGCAGGAGGAGAGTTACCAAGTATTAGCTAACCCTGTTCAATAATTTACAAATCAATTAAAATGACATTATTATTCTCCTTTACTACTTAGCTTTCCTGATATTTAAAGGTCACTCAGATATTATTGGAGAAGAGGATTATTAGCAGACACATGGAAATAGCATTTCTAGTCTGAATAACACAATATATGTACTAACTCAGTTATGCTCATCAGTATATAAGGGCAGGAATTTTATGAAATAAAGATGTTAAATGACGTTTTAAAAACTTTTTAAAGTACATCTAAAGCTTAATGATGTGACTAAGGGAAAGAATATTTACTAGACTTGGAATCAAAAGCCTGGCTTGGCACCTATCTCAGTTTTCTCCCCAACAGGATGAGCTTAATCTTGTCACTCAATTTCTTTATCCTCAAGATTGTTCACCTGTAAAATAGGGATAACAAAACCTGTTTTCACCCTTTAAGAGTCTTGCTGTGATATTAAAAGAAACAATAACCCTGAGAACAGTTTATATATCAGAAACTCCTATACAAATATAAGGTTTTAGGTTAGCCTAGTGCCAAGACAATCTCCTTCAGATAATAGAAAAAAATGAGTTTGTTTGCCCAAGATTTAGTTAACTTATTCTAGAAAAAAATCTGATCTTTTAGAATTTATAGGTTTAGAACTGGGAACAACCTTAGAAGCCAGATAGATCAACTCTCATTTTTTTCAGAGGATAAGGGACTTGTTCAAGGTTATAAAGGTAGTAGGTAGTAAGCTAGAAAATGAATGGCTTCTTAATGCTCCTGAATTCACAATGGCTAGGGCTGGCTGCCAAGTATTTCAGGACTACATAGACTAGTCTACCTCCTGGTGGACCTCTAAATCAACCCCAGAGAATTAAGCACTTGTATCTCAGTTCATCCATACCTTTCTCCCAATTGCTGGAAGATGGGAATTTCTGTCCTAAATTATAATTTTCATTTAAGAAATATTTGGTAAGTCCTTAATTAGTATCCAGCATTACACGAGACACTTTACCAAATGAAAAATAGAAGAGAAATTCCCAGAATTCTCAGAATCTGTAGTTGCTGACACCATCTTATCTATACATTAAAAATAAAACAAACAAACAAACAAACAAACAAAAGCCCCAGACCTATGATTTCATCTAATTAGGGAACTCATGGTGAGGAACTCTGCTAATAAAGATCTACCCACACTTTGTACTTAATGTTTCAGAGAGTAGTCCTGGGGAAACTGAAAGGTTAAGTGGCAAATTTGCCACAGACAGCCAGTGTGTCAGAGAAGTGAGTTACACACAGATATTTCTGACTCTAAGCCTTTTTCTTAGCATGTTGGCCTAGTAGGTTATGGTTCCTTTCATTGTATTTATATTCCAGACAACCACTATTGTACAGGGCTATACAGCTAATTGATTATATAGGGAATTGATTATTTATAACTAGAGGTTATAGATTAATTCATCAATGCTAAACCAGGGTAAGGAATGACCTAAATTAGCTGTGCTTCTCAGAACAAACATCTCAGTAAGGAAATAAACTTAATACATACACACAGAGAAATAATTCTTTGAAGATACACTAAGGTAATATAATGGAGAGTATTCTGGACGGGGCCCTGACTCTGCAATTAACTAGTCAGATTTCTTAGGAAAATAACTTATGCAAATTGTCATTGAGGGCAGTATGGTTCCAAAAAAAAAAAAAAAAAAAAGACTAGATTTTCTTTAGGAAAATCCATAGTATTGTTAATGATCCCCAAGTTTCTCCTTAAAATAGAGGACCATTTTTTAGCTTTGATATTTTTGTGATGTTGTATTGTTGTGTGACTGTGAGTCATAGAATACTGTAGCCTTTGAGGAAATGAAGTTTAAGGATCAACTAAGAGTTAAGAGGAGGTGAATGTGAATAGGCTTTGTGACATCATCACAGAGAAAATTATAAAAATCATTTCATGTAGATAATTAACTATGTGGAGGAGAGTCTGGAAGGTGGGAGGAGAAAGACAGAGAGAGACAGAAAGAGTCACACAAAGAAAAATAGTATAGGATATTTCATTAACCATGACATGGAAAATATGAATTTGTCCCATAGTCAAACATTCATCTTTTCTCTTCCCACCTCATCTCATGGAACATTTAGTCATTCCATGTTGGACACAGCTATTGTCAGAAGGTTATTCTTACCCATGTAGTCTGGCCTGAGGGAGTTGTGGACCTTGTTTCTCTGTGACAAACTCAATGAATCCAACATGAAATTGATTCTAAGCATCTGCAGTTATATATCTTTTATCCCTGAGCGAATCCTTTCTCTTCTTTGCACTACAATATGCTTTTGGTTATCAAGATAAACAAAAGTGCAAATACTTATGGTGGTTATAATGGTGATAATAATGGTAATTTTGATATCAGTGGTTGCAGTAATAATGATGGTAGTAGTGATGAGGACAATTATGATATTATAGTAATAAAGATGATGTGTTAAATTGTTCTGGCATCATGACTATTATTAGATGGCTTGTAGAAGGCATCTGCCAAGTTCTTTACTAAAGAGAAATAATTAAAAATTTTTATCATGTATTTCTTTCATTACTTTAATTTCTCATTAATTGAAAAAATAAGTTTCTGTTATTTTTGGGTGATTGTATGAACTGGAAAATAATTTGACTAATTGAATAATATTAGATTTAGAAATGTGAAATATGTTTCTTATGAGAGAAAGTCATAATACACTAAAAGTCTTTATAGCTGAAGCAAAGGCTAAGTCTCAGATATGTAACATATGTATCTCACACATAGTACAGTAGCAATTGCTTCAGGGCAAAATTGAAATTATGGATTAAATGACACTTCTTTATGATAATTCTTTTACTTATCACTGCAATGTCTTTTGTTAAATCCTTAAATCAATCCTTGTTAATCTTTCAGTAGATGGTCTTGTTTCCCACTTTATTAAGATTGAGTAACTATTGTGAGCTCCTATCTTTCTTCCTCCCCTCTTTAAATCCTCTTTATTTTTATTTATTCCCCCCACCCTCTTTCTTTTATTCTCAGTGGATGAGGTTATACTTCTCTTTAGCATGATAAACCCTAATTCTTATAAATTCAATCTAATTTTGTCCTATCTATGCCTAGATTTTCTTAGATGATTCCTTGACACCTAGTGACTTTTTTTTTTTTTTTTTTTGGTTCATCTTAAACTTCTCTAATTATTACCTTTGCCCACAACAAATTCAGGTCTATATGAGACTCAAAATGTTTCTCCTTTTTGCCTGTTATTTGTTCAAGTTATTGTTCTAGCCCTCTTTTTCTTGACTAAAAACCTCTAGAAAGATTAGGCTATATTTATTATTTCTTCATTCTTATCATTATTTATTCCCTAACATCTTATAAATTTTGTCCCCAGCTCTCAGTATTGAAAGCACTTTTTTCCTAAGTCACTAATGAACTTTTAATCATCCTTCTCAATCCTCATGTTTCTTAACCTCATTGAGGTAGATAATATCACTGTCTCTGTCTTCTTTATAGAAAGAGGTAAAAAGGGGATCTTGGATACCCAAAGAAGCATTAGATAGGACCCTATATAGAACTGGCAAAGAGACCCCTCATGAAAGGCACAAGGTCAGATGGTTCTCATAGCCACTGAAGGTTCTTCAATATGTGGGTAATAATGAGGTATTCCAGTCTGGAGATGAAATTTCTGAACCAAACCCATAACAGATTATGTTTCCCCTTATAGTCCTTTATCTTTATAAGTCATAGCAAGATTTTTCCTCTTATTTCTTCACTTCCCTTTCCAATTCTATCTTTTCTTTTCCATATCTGAGAAGAGTTCATCAGAATTATTTTATAATCTGTATTGACTCATAAGGAAATGGTATTTCTCTTCTGAGATATTAACTTACTTATTTTATCTACTCTCTTGATAACATTTTCTGTTATTTTTTTACTCTTTAGATTGCCTACTGATGTTTCCTTTGTCCTTTGAATGCCTATCTGATAATATAAGGCTTAAAGAAAAACACAAGGAAAAAAAAACAACACAATACTCAGTGTTATGATCAACTTGGATTGAAGAATGGTGCCAAATATCTCCCCTTAAATAGTCATGAGAAAATATAACTCCTGAAAGATTAAGTGCCTCATTTGAGATCACAGAGTAATCCTGGACTGAGATTAGAACCTACATTCTTTGAATCCTAGAACATCAGATTTCTACTGATGCAGACACCTATACAGAAATCTAACAAGTTTAATTATCAATGATAGAAAATCAATATTATGATAATTAAGTATGTAGAAATACTAGATTTCAATAAATTCATATCCAAAATTCAGTAAGTATAATTGGAAATCATATACCCAGCTTCAATAAATTTAAATATATACCCAAATAATAAAATAGATACAGATTATCCAAATAGCTGCATGGAGGAAATAGTAAATACTTACCTAAAGTAGCCTTCATAATAGAAAATACATTAGTGACATTCACTGTTATGTGGTCTCAGTTCAATACAGAGCAAAACGTGATCAAATTTTTCCAACTAAATTTATTGCTTAAAATTTGTCCATATTAAATGAATATCAGTGATAAATATGCAACCATACTCTAGTACAATGAAAATATGTGCAATTCTCCATCCTATACCAATTCTATTAATCACCTTTTATAGCTATTGAATTGTAGTGTTTAGAAATTGAAAAATAAAAACATGTAGGTTTCAGTAACAATCTCTAAGCATTCTAGTCAAGCTGGGTCCTGGCATTCTGCTAGATTTGGCAGCAGTCTAAATAAAATAGCCCTGGTTTAGAGGTCAGAAAAGACCTACATTTTTTTTAAACTGCACTTTTAAGACATTACTGAAAATGCATTCTGTTTAAATAGCTATTTGGATAATTAGATATGTCCATTGAGGAGGGGTGGAAGAGGGGAAAAAAAATGGTTAGCTGAGTAAGTGCCCACATTTAAAATGCACTCATGTCAGAAGGGAAGAAAATTATTTTTTTTTCAAAGCTTATGAGAGTTTAGGGAAAAGTGCTGAAAAATCAATTTATTTTCAAAGGAATAGAGTAGACTGATTATGCATCTGTTAGTTCTACTGGCACTGTTTGGATACAATATAGTTGCATTGATTTTGATGCATATGTAATGTGTCTTTTTCACACAAATAAACATGTTGTGCAGAAAGAAAAGGAATGGTTGAAAGTATAGATTTAGTATTTTTTTTCTCTCCCTATAAATATTCTCTTCCTCCTGTTTAAATTTAAGAAATTATTTCCAACTATATACAGGGAGCCTTTAACCCAGGGAAATGATTTCTAGTCAGAGATTCAATACAAATCTTGATCTCAGGAGGCATTTACAAAAGAGAAAAGATTTTGTGATTGGGATTGCTTAGGTATATTGCTTTCTGGAGTCAGAGGACAAACTGACCTCCCAAAGGAAATCACAGTTCTAATGAATAGAGGTAGAATGTAGGGGGGAGGAGTTGAAAGAACTGAATTCTATTAATGGCTAAGCCACCATTTACTAGTTTTGAGTCCTTGCATAAGTCATTCAACTGCACTGAGCCTCATTATTGTCATCTCTAAAACATGGAAAAATACCTGTTCTTTTCTTATGATTGTTGTCCTTTATACTTGAAGAGGACTAACCAACCGACGAATCAACCAACCATGTGAGATGATACATATGAAAATTATTTGAAATTTCAAAACACTATAACAATGTAAGTTATTGTTATAATTGAGCAGGCTTTTGTTATATATGTGCCATATGAGACTACATGTATTCAATATTATATAATGGCAGGCTTAAGAGTCAGGGGAAGGATGCTACAATAGAATAGAAAGATGTGAAAAAGCATACATTTTCCATTGGCTGCTCTCTTTATCCTTCTTCCAATTTTTCCTGTCCCCTTTTTAGTGACATTCCACAAATTTGACCATACTACCAATTGAACTGGAATTTTTTTTTTTTTCAGTTTTAGCAACATACTTTTTACCCTAAGAGAATAGTTTCTGTTTCTGAGTAAAACAATTTACCTTCCAAGGAAAAGGACTAAATTTGCAGTCTATTCTTTCAGAATTGTGTTCTCTGGTAATAAAGAATGAGTGACAATGTTTTAATATAACTGTTGCTAATATATTATCTAATGTAAATTATATAATGCTTAAATTTCCTTAAAATACTCATTCATGAATTATGGTAAATAATCAGGAAAAATATTATTAGTTAACATATATTAAACCACTTGCCATCTAGGGGAGGGCATGTGGGAAGGGGGGGAATTTGTAACACAAAGTTTTCCAAAGGCTAATGATGAAGAATTGTCCATGCATATGTTTTGAAAAATTAAAAAAAAAATTTAATAAAAATATTATTGTTTTGCCCATGATAATACCCAAATAATACTTTTGTATGTGAATGCCCCATCATGTATTATCAACTATTAAATATGTTTATATTCAATAATGTGTGAAGAATTTTTTCAGAGAATAAAAAAAGACATGAAAATGAAATGTGTTCTAAGGATTATGAATAGATAAGCCAATGGATTGTGTTTTATTCGTTGTTGCTTAATAATAAGGAAGAGCAATATTAGGTTGGGAAGTGAACAAATAGATAAAGAGGTAGCATATGACTTGAAGTTTTGAACCATGGGTTAAAATTTAGAGATGATGAATTTCTGACCAGAGAAAGAGTACAACTAATAAAGGCAGGCAAATATGTAACATCATAGTGTCTTACAGACTTAGTTGAAATTTTAGTTAAAAGGGGCAGGAAAAGAAGATTTTTTTTTTTTATATCTATAAAGTTAGATAAAATAGAAAGTAGCAAAGAAGGAAGACTAGAAATTGAAACAATCAATTCATAGAAGTGAAAAAAAAAAAGCAGCCAATAGTAAAATCCCTAAACTCTAATATCTATATTCACAGATAAGATAAGGAAGATAAGATAAATAAGAAGGAAACTAGGGATTTTAATGGAAAGAGGAAATTTTAACTTCATATATATAATTGAGACATGGAAGATTTGAATACCTGGCTGGATTATGACTCTGGATGGGTATATCTCATTTATAAGAATAATTATAATAATAGCTAATATTTATATAATGTTTTACAATGTACCAGATCCTATGCTAAGTGCTTTATAATTTTTTCATCTTTTCAAAGCAAAAGCTATTATTATCACCTCTATTTTGCAGATGAAGAACCTGAGGCATTAAGAGGTTAAGTGACTTGCCCAGGGTCACACAACTTGGAAATATCTGAAAGGAAGATTTGAACTCAGGTTTCCTGACTTCAGGTCCACCACATCCAGATCTAGCACATAATCTATTCTGACATTTATTTTAGAGATGTCTATTCATATAAAGAAATCAAAGAACATAATGAAAAAATATGATTTAGAGGGTTTGTATAAAAATCACTGGAATTAAAAATGGAAGTAATTTTGTTTTGAAGTATACTGTAACATATTAGAACAAAAGAAGAAAACCAATGAAAAATTTGGGTGAAAGGTCACAAAATGTGGTACAAAGTCATAAATACTTAGTAATGGGATACTTTGTTATCCAGACATCTGTTGGAAGTCTCTTTTTGATACCACTGACTCCTATTTTTTCTCATATATATTTGACCATTCTTTCTCAGTCTCCTTTTTTGCAACCTCATCCAGATTATGCTTTTTTCCATATGTGATCGTTTATGTTCTATCTTGGACCTTCTCGTCTCTCCTTCTTCTTCTATACTACTTCTCTCTCTCTCTCTCTCTCTCTCTGTTTCTCTGTCTCTCTCTCTCTCTCTCTCTCTCTCTCTCTCTCTCTTTAATAGCTTTTTATTTTCTAAATATATGCAAAGACAGTTTTCAACAATTATCCTTGCAAAACCTTGTGCTCCAATTTTTTTTCTCCCTCCCATCTTTCAACCTTCCCCTAAACAGCAAGTAATCCAATATATGTTAAATATGTGCAGTTCTTCTATACATATTTCCACAATTATGCTGTACAAGAAAAATCAGATCAAAAGGGGGGGTTGGAAATAAGGAAAAACAAAAAGCAAGCAAACAACAACAAAAAAGGTGAAAAAAGCTATGTTATGACCCACATTTAGTCCCCACAGACCTCTTTCCGGGTGTAAATGGCTCTCTCCATTCCAAGGTTATTGGAATTGAACTGAATTACCTCAATGTTGAAAAGAGTCACCCACATTCATCAGAATTGATTATCACAAAAAAACTTGTTGTTTCTGTGTGCAAAATTCTCTTGGTTCTACTCACTTCACTTAGTATTGGTTCATAAAAGTCTCTCTGGCCTTTCTGAAATCATCCTGCTAATCATTTCTTATAGGACAATAATATAGTATAACATCTATATACCATAACTTTTTCAGCCATTCCCCAACTGATGGGTATACACTTAATTTCCAATTCCTTGCCACTGCAAAAAGGGCTACTACAAACATTTTTGAATATGTGAATACTTTCCCCCCTTTTTTAATAGCTCTTTGGGATACAGGCCCAGTAGAGACACTGGTGGATTGTTCTTTGGGCACAGGTCTCCAGAATGGTTTGGTCAGTTCACAACTCTACCAACAATGTATTAGTGTCCTGGTTTTCCCATAGCCCCTCCAACATTTATCATTTTTTTCCCTGTCATATAGACAATCTGAGAGGTGTGTAGTGTTCCCTCAGAGTTAATTTACATTTTTATGTTCAATATTGATTTAGAGCACTTATTCATATGATAGAAATGGTTTTAATTTCTTCATCTGAAAATTGTCTGTTTGTATCCTTTGACCATTGATCAATTGGAGAATGATGTGTATTCTTACAAATTTGAGTCAATTCTCTATATATTTTAGAAATGGAACCTTTATCAAAACCCTCAGATACAAATTTTCCCTCCAGCTTTCTGCTTCCCTTCTAATCTTGTCTGCATTGGGATTTTGGTACAAAATTTTAAAACAATATAAGCAAAACTATGCATTTTGTATTATATAATAGTATAAATTATATACTCTAGTTCTTCTTTGGCCATAAATTCTATCCTGCTTCACAGATCTGAGAGGTAGACTATCCTTTCTTCTTCTAATTTGCTTACAGTATCACCCTTTATGTCTAAATCATGAATGCCTTTCAAACCTTATCTTAGTAGAGGATGTTAAGTCTTGGTCAATGCCTAGTTTCTGATATAGTATTTTGTAATTTTCACAGCAATTTATGTCAAATAATGAGTTCTTATCCCAAAAGCTTTGGATTTATCAAACACTACATTGCCATAATCATTGACATAATCATTGTACCTTATAAATTTTACCTATTCCACTTATCAACTACTCTATTGCTTAGCCATTATCAAATGGTTTTGATGACTACTATTTTACAATACTGATGAATACAGTTTTAGTTGTGGTGCAGCTAGGCCATCTTCATTTGCATTTTTTCCATTAATTCTCTTGAAATTTTTGACCTTTTCTTCTTCCAGATACATTTTGATACTATTTTTTCTAGCTTTGTAATTACTTGACAGTTTGATTGACACAGCACTGAATAAATAGATTAATTTAGTTAGAATTGGCATTTTCATTGTATTAGCTTGGCCTACCCATGATTACATGATATTCCAGTAACTGTTTAGATTTAACTTTATTTGTGAGAAAAAATGTTTTGCAATTGTGCTCATATAGTTTCTATCTTTGTTTTGGCAGGTAGAATCCCAAGTACTTTATATTATCTACAGTTATTTTAAATGGAATTTCTCCTTGTATCTCTTGCTTCTGGACTTTGTTGTAACATGTGCCAATTGATTTATTTTGTATTCTGCAACTTTGCTTAAGTGGTTAATTGTTTCTAGTAGTTTTTAGTTATTTAGGATTCTCTAAATATATCATCATGTCATATGACATGACATCATATCATCTGCAAAGAGTGATAATTTTGTTTCCTTATTACCTATCCTAAATATTTTTTTTCTTATTGCTAAAGTTAACCTTTCTAATACAATATTGAATAGTAATGGGGATAGTTAGCAACCTTGTTTCACCCCGATCTTATTGGGAATGCTTCTAGTTTATTTGTATTATATATGATGTTTGTTGATGATTTTAGGTAGATGTTATTATTTTAAGGAAAACTCCAATTATTCCTGTGCTCTTTAGTGTTTTTGATAGAAACGGATGTTGGATTTTGTCAAATGTTTTTTCTGCACCTATCATGACGATAATATGATTTCTGTTAGTTTGATTAATGATATAGTCAATTATGGTAATAATTTTTCTAATAGTGGACCTGCCCAGTATTCCTCATATAAATCCTACTTGGTCATGGTCTATTATTCTGGTGATAACTTGCTGTAATTTCTTTGCTAACATTTTACCTAAGATTTTTTGCAACAATATTTATTAAGGAAACTGGTCTATAATTTCTTTCTGTGTTTTTACCATACTGGGTTTAGGAATCAGTACCATATATGTGTCATAAAAGAATTTTTGTAGGACTCCTTTTTTGCCTCTTTTTTTCCCAAATAGTTTCCATAGTATTGAAATTAATTTTTCTTTACATGGTTGGTAGAATTCACTTGTAAATTGCTTTTACCCTGGAGATATTTTCTTAAGGAGGTGATTAATAGCTCCTTCAATTTCTTTTTCTAAAATGAGACTATTTAAATAATTTACTTCCTCCTCTCTTAATCTAGGCATTCTATATTTTATAAATATTTCTACATTTCACTTAGATTATCAAATTTATTGGCATACAATCGAGCAAAATAGCTCCTAATTATTCCTTTAATTTCTCTTCTTTGGTGGACAATTCACCCTTTTTATTTTTGATAATAACAATTAGAGTTTCTTTTCTTTTTGTAATCAAATTAATTAAAGGCTTGTCTATTTTGTTGCTTTTTTCATAAAATCAAATCTTAATGTTGTTTATTAGTTAAATAGTTTTCTCACTTTCAATTTTATTAATCTCCCCTTTTATTTTAGAATTTCAGATTTGGTATCTAATTGGAACTTTTTCATTTTTTTCCTAGCTATTTTGATTGTATGCTCAATTCATTGATCTTCTCTTTCTCTATTTTATTCAAATAAATATCATGAGATGTAAAATTACCCCCAAGAACTGCTTTGCGTGCATTGCATAAATTTTGGTATGTTTTCTCATTATTGTCATTCTTTTGGATGAAATTATTGATCATTTCTATGATTTGTTGTTTTACCCCTAATTCTTTAGGATTAGATTATTCAGTTTCCAATTAATTTTGGTCCCTTTTCCTGGCCCTTTATTACATGTAACTAGTATTACATTATGATTTGAAAAAGATGCATTTACTATTTCTGCCTTTATGCATTTGATTTTAAGGTTTTTATGCCCCGATACATGATCAATTTTGAGTAGATTCCATGTACCACTGAGATAAAAAAGGACAACCCTTTCTGTCTCCATTCAGTTTTCTCCAATAGTCTATCATATCTAACTTTTATAAAATTCAATTTACTTACTTAACTTCTTATTTATTTTGTGATTCGATTTCTCTAGTTCTGATAGGGCAAGGTTGAAATCTTGTGGTAGTATAGTTTTGCTGTCTATTTCTTCTTGCAGCTCTCTTCTCTAAAAATTGGGATGCAATACTACTTGGTGCATATAAGTTTAGTATTGATATTACTTAATAATCTATGGTATCCTTTAGCAAAATGTAGTTTCTTTGCTCATCTCTTTTAGTTAAATCTATTTTTGCTTTTGTTTGATCAGAAATTTTTTTTGCTTTTTTTTTTTTTTTTTTTTTTTTGCTGCAGCTCAAGAATAATAGATTCTGTTTCAGCCTTTAACCTTTATTCTGTATTGCAGGGATCCAGCCTCTGCAGGGCATCCAGGGGGCTGAGCAGGAGAAATAGGGTCAGCGTCAAAAGGAGACAGGAATCGTGGGGTAGTTTGAGTGAGAAACTGATAGAAGTGATGCTACCACTTCTCTCAGGCTCCTTCAGGCCATAATTTCATACTATTTCATGATCATATACTTTTCTTTAGGTCAACATAGTCTTCAGACATGTGTCTGACTTATTGTCAACTTTATATGTTACTACATTTGACATTTAATATTTTAAGTAAGTTTTTTATGGTTGTGTTAATTATTGATTACATTACGTGAAGCCAATAATGAAAGGTAAATGTTATACAAGGTTAAATGTCAGTGAATTTTGTTAGTTGATTTATGTCTTCTTTGTCAATTCTATGGATTGTTTGATTCCTCTATTTCCCTGACTTGGAACCATGTACATAGGCATTTAGGATAATTCCTAGTTATACTTAAACCATCTTTTGGTTCCTAGATATACTGATCTTTTCTGAGTCTAAATAGGTAAACACATTTGACAATGCTTTCCATGATGTTCTCTCCTTTATCATTTGTCTCAGTGAGAGATTAGTTTTATTAGGACAGAATATGCATGTGGAATCATTTCTAGTTTGTGGTGTTTTTCTTCTTTAATATATAATATAATGATTTTCTCTGGGAGAAAGCAGGTTTCTAGGGGAGGTTTTCTGGAGGCAGCCTTAGTTTCAGTTAACAGTAAATAATCACCCAAAATACAGCCAGGTGATAAAAGTTCAGATCTTTTATTGCCTCCAATATAGCCTGGTTAGCTTAGAGGCCTATCTCTCTGCTTGGTTCCAAGAACTCCCTCCAAATGTTTCCAAATCCAAAGGTTTGTCCTTCAGTCCTCCAGCTAGCCAAGTGGAAAATGGAATGGATCTCTCTTGCCTCGGAGAGAGGTCTTCTGGCTCTCAATCTCCAATATAGCCCGGTTAGCTTTTCTTAGAGGCCCCTCTCTCTCCTTGATTTTAAGAGCTCTTGCAGCTTTGTCCTTTGCTTCTGCCTCTGCTTTCTTCAGCCTCTAGAGCCAGTACCAAGTTGAATCTGTCTTGCCTCTGAGAGAGGGCTTCTGGCTCTAAATTTCCCAGCATGCTCTGTGTCTGTCCCAGTGTGCTCCTCTCCAATGTAATTCAGCTGAACTCTCTTGATTGGGCTTATATATGACTCTTCTGAGAGAATGGGATTATGGGTTTTCTCCCAGAGTGCTTTCTGGCCCTAAGAGCTTCAAGGGAGGTGTGAATTCGGATATCTCATACTAAACCCTGAAATCTCCTAAATGTGTGAACTCCAATGAGTAAAGATGTTTACACAAGCATTGTATCAATTACATTGTGTTAACACTAGGATTCTAACACTAGTTAACTAGCCTGAATTCCCCTTGTCATCAGATTTTTTCAGATAATGTTTTAGTTCTATAATCAAGCAAATTATAAATAATATAAGAAATAGTAGTCCACTAATGAGAATCATAGAAGGAAATATTGTTCCTGCTTGAGTGCTGTGCACATTTGATCTTAGTGCTGGGCTTTGCCAATTAGCTTTAGAGATTGCGGCTTCCAACACTATGTATCATCCTGCTTGAAATGTATTTCTTGTAAACAACAACATATTGAAGAATTCAGTCTGTTTTTAATCTAGTCTGCTAGCTGCTTCCATTTTATGGGAGCATTCATCCCATTCACATTCACAGTTAAAATTAATAACTCTACATTTTCCACCATCTTATTTTTTGCAAGTTATATTTTTCTGTTTTGTTTTTTCCTGCCTTTTCCTCTTTCCTAGTGTTTTACTTTTGAACACCTTTCTCACATCTATTTCCCTCCAACTGCCCACCCTTTTTACTGTCCCTACTTCTTTCTTTTTCCTTTCCCCTTCTACTTTTGTTCTCCCTTCTATTAGCTTCCCCCTTACTCTTTCTCCTTCCACTTCCCTATTAGGTGAGACAAGTTTCTCTATTAAACTATTAAAAGTATACCTGATACTTTCTCTTTGAGTCAAATCCAAAGAGATTAAGGTTCACACAATGTTCATCTCCCTCCCCTCCCCCACTTTTTTTCAATTGTAATAGTTTTTTTTTTTTATGGCCTCTTCATAGGATGTAATTTAGCCCATTTTATTCCTGCTTTTTCTCTTCTTCCAGTACAATTCCTTTTCCACAACCAGTATTTTTTATGTCATTATAATAAAGTCAAATTATACCTACTCCCTCTAAGTTATACTGCTAACAAAAATACAATTCTCAAGAGTTAAACACATCATATTCCTATACATGGATGTAATTTTAACCTTTAAAAAACTATAGTATTTATTTTTTTCTTCTCTTTTTATCTTTTTATACTTTTTTTTGAGCTCCATATTTGAAGATCAAATTTTCTGTTCCAACTCTGTTTTTTTTCCATCAAAAATAATTAAAAATTCCCTATTTCATTGAATGTCCATATTCCTCCCTGAAAGATGATGCTTAATTTTGATGGATAGTTGATTTTTGGCTGCAGCCCAAGCTTCTTTGCCCTCCAGAATATCATATTCCTGGCCTTTTGATCCTTTAAAGTAGAAACTGCTAGGTCCTTGATATTCCTGATTGTGGCTCCTCAATATGTGAATTGTTTCTTTATGGCTGCTTATATATTATCATTGATCTGATAATTCTAAACTTTAGCTATAAAATTCCTTGAAGTTTTCAGTTTAAGATCTGTTTTAGGACTGATCAATGGATTCTTTCAATGATTGTTTTACCTTCTGGTTTTAGGACATCAGGACTTCATGTTGTTTTGAGAGACATTGTCTAGACTCTTTTTCCCTGTCATTTTCAGGTAGTTCAATAATTCTTACATTGTCTCTCCTTGATCTATTTTCCAGATCAGTTGTTTTTCTGATGTGGTATTTTACATTTTCTTCTTCTTTGTTTTTTGTTTCGTTTCATTTTGTTTAATTGATTCTTGATATCTTTTTGATTCATTCATTTCCATTTGTTCAATTCTACTTTTTAGTGAATTATTTTCTTCAGTTAGCATTTTTACTTCCTTTTGCATCTGGATAATTGAACTTTTAAATGACTTTTGTTGTTCATTGAATTTGTTTTCCATTTCATTGATTCTATTTTTCATGGAGTTGCTCTGTTTCCATTTCACCAATTCAGGTTTTCAAGGAGTTTTTTTTTTTTTTTCTTCTTCCATTAGGCCAAATCTTTTTTTAAGGAGTTATTTTCTTTTTTCATTTTGCCAATTCTATTTTTAAAGGATGGTTTTCCTCAAATAATTTGTTTAATTTTCCAAAGCTCTCATTTGTTTATTCCAATTTTCTTTTAACTCTCCTTTAAGATCCTCTTTGAATTCTTCAAAGAGAGCCTTTTCAGTTGGAGAAAAAGTCATATCACCCTTTGTAGCTTTTTCTGTAGATGTTTTGTCTTTAATGTTCTCAGGGTTTAAGGCCTATTCTTCTCTGTGTCCATAATAAATATCTATGATCAGAGCTCTTTTTGCTTTTTTGCTCATTTTAAAAGATTGCGTTATGCTTTTAAAGTAAAGGGAGTGATTGTTCTAAGTTTCCTCTGCAAGTGACAGAGGCTTCACACTATTATGGGGCTGGAGTTGCTAGCTTTGTTTCCATGCTTGATGGGCATGACCAAGTCCTGTTTGTTATGCTAGGGTTCAATGGCTCACTTTTTGCCTTCTGTAATTGTGTTAGCAGTTTCACAGCTGGTCTGCTGATCCAATGGCTTATGAACCATGACACAATAGCCAATGCTGATGTATTTTGGCTAAACCTTTCCAGTAGATTCCCCAGGGTTGTGGAGGCCTCTCTACCTTGAATCTCCCTGCATTGCACTTCTCCCCTGCTCGAATGAAACAGAACCTTATGAAAGGTCTTCCAAAATATCTTTTGCTGGAAATTTGTTGTACTCCAAATATTTGTGGGTTCTGTCACTTTGAAACCTGTTCAGAGGCTAGATCTGGTGTTGATTTTGAAGGAAGCCAGGAAGAGCTCAGATAAAGAAACTCTTCACTATCTTGTCTCTGTCCCTTTTTATTCTACTTTACTTTGTGTTCTTATCAGTTTCTACTTACCATATCTATGCTGGTGATTCTTATATCTACCTATCTATCCTTAACCTCTTTGATGCAGTTGTCTCCCATTTTCGTATAATCTTTTATTCAATATATCTACAATACTTCTTCCTCCTAAAACTATCCCAACATTTACTTTCCCTATTACTATAGAGGGCAAAAACATCTTCCCAATCCCTCAAACTTATTAACTAGATGTCATTTCTCAACTCCTAACTATCTTTTACTCTCAACAATAGACAATCTATTATTCCAAGGCTTTTCAGTTTCACCTTTGGAGCATATCCTGAGTCTATCACCCTCTCTCTTCCAACACTAGCACTTTGGTACAGACCCCCATCACTTCACACCTAGAATCTTGCAATAGAAGCTGGTGAGTCAGTCTGCTTTGAGTGTCTCTCCACTCCAATCCAACTTTTATTTAGTTACCAGAGTGACTTTCCTAAAATGAAGGTCAGAACATGTCATAACCAAATGTCTCCACCAAATAAACTCCAAAGATTCCCTATTACCTTCATGATTAATTAAAAAATCTCTGATTTGGTGTTCAAAGTTCTTTATAATATAACTCCTTCCTACCTTACCACTTTTTATAAACTTATTCCCCACTATATATTCTTCAATCCAATGATGCTGGCCATCTTGCTGTCTCATAAGCAAGATAATCCATCTCTTCATTAAGTATTTTCTTTGACTGTTTCCTATGTTTGGAATGCTCTCATTCCTTATCTTCCCCTATTGGCTTCCTTAGCTTCATTTAAGTTACAATTAAAATCCTATGTCATGCAAAAAGTGTCTTACTTCTAGTGCTTTCCCTCTCTTAATTGCCCTGTTTACCCTGTATAAAGATTATTTGTTTTTTTTTTAATTGTTTGCTTATTTTCTTCCCCTATAGACTATTAGCTCTCTCTCTCTCTCTCTTTTTTTTTTTTTTTTGGTAGTACCAGGGTAGTGTCTGGCATATAATAGATGCTTAAGAAATGTTTACTGACAATCACTGATAAAAGCAGATAAAAAGACTTTGATAAAAGTCAAGACCACTTGACTAATACCAGTGATCATTTCATTCTTCAAAAGGTAGAGATACAAACAAAAGTGTTCAGGTTATGGTTCAATGTCTGGTGCAAGGTAACACTCAGAAACTCTTCAACAACAATCCATTGTATTATAAAAATCTTCCTAGGAAAATAAAAGCTGTAGTCAAGGGAATTAAAAGCCAGTTGGAAAAAGAGGTTCAGTAAGATTTCAGGATCCCTCTGCTAAAAGTTGTAAAACTCTTTTTTTTCTCTTTCTTCCCTGAAAGTCCTACACCTGCTTAGACTAGATCAATTGATTTTTATTGTTCATTTGTTTTTTTCTGTCATTTCCAATTATTTATGATCCTATATGAAGTTTTCTTAGCAAAAATAATGATGCACTTTGCCATTTTCTTCAGGTAAATTGACAGATAAATACATTGAGGCAAATAGGGTTAAAGTGCCTTGCTCAAGGTCACACACAGAAAGAAAATATCTGAGATAAGATTAGAATTCAGAAATATGAGTCTTTCTTATTCCAGGTCCAACAGAATTCACTGTGATACTTAGCTGACCTAGAACAATTTATCCAGGGTTAAAATGAATTCAAACTACCTTGGATCTGCAGAATTACTTCACAACAGCTTCATTGGTATTGTGGGGATATAGCAGTTAAATCAACCTTCATATCTCTGCTTTACTAGTTCCACAAGAAAGGGCAAATTCCATTCTGATCTTAATTCTAGATAAAAAGAAAGGATCTAGAAGCCCTAGAATTTAAAAAAAAAAATCTTGGCCTAGTCTAACATCTTTTATAGATCTGGGAGAGAGGAGTTTAAATGATTTAGAAAAAGATAAATAAAATCCTATGGACTAAAATATTACATATGAAGTCAGCACAGAATGACTAGAATATATTGCACATTGAACTTCAGAAAACACAATGGATAATAATTCCAATGAGGAAAAAAAAAGGAAATTGCTCAAAGACATTCCTTTGCAGACATAGAAAACTCACCAACTAAGATACCTATTTTTTAAAATGTCTAGAGTATGGAAGCAAGTTCAAATAATCATGCTGTGGTCTGATAAAAAGTAGCATTAATAGTGCTAAAACTCATTATCAACTGAGGCTGATAGGAGTAGCTAAGTAAAAAAAAGGATTTGAGGGTTTGTTTTTATAAGGATTATATTGGAAGAAATGCATGGATCAAAAAAGTAGTAGACCTTTACTAGGGTAGATGAGATGAAAATAACAAACCAGAATGTGGTTTTGTTTCTTATAGTAAGAAAAATGGCTGTCAATTAAAAATAACAGAACAAAACATGACTAACAGAAATTTGAAACATATATATATATATATATGGAGAGAGTAAGAGAACATATGATTCCCTCAGTGAATTTGAATCACTGACTCAGAAGACTTAATTACTCAAGCATAAAAGAACAGGATATATGATCACAGAGCATTTTTAATGGTATTTTTAAAAATTCAGGATAATGGGAGAGGTTCTAGATGGAGAGAAAGAGAGAGAGAGAGAGAGAGAGAGAGAGAGAGAGAGAAAGAGAGAATTCAATTTGAAGTTATAGGGAGGTGATCAATTTCCTGTTTTCTGTACTCTTTCTTTCTTTCTTTCTTTCTTTCTTTTTTCCACAGAATTACTAATTACTACAAAAAGGGAAATTAGGCATGTAGTATATCAAGGGTTTAGTGGAGGTTTTTGACAAAACATATCTTATCATATTTGTGAACAAGATAGAAAGGTATAAACTATATGATTATATAATTATACAGATTCAGAACTAGCTGTGTGGTCAGAGTTAAAGATTAACTGATAATAAGTTGAAGCTTGCAGAATAATAGGTCACAAGTAGAATTGCTCCAGTTCTATTACTTGACATTTAAAAAAAATAAATCTTTCTAATAAAGGCAGACATGATATTGTGTAAATGATACAAAGTTGGAACTGACAGTCAGTACACTGGATCATAGAATTAGGCTCTAAAAAACTTTTTAAAGACAAGTGGTTTGGGCCAAGTCTAATAAGAAGAAATTCAATAATAAAAAGTGGTGAAGATAAATTGAAAACTTTACGTTTGGCCTCAAAGACAAACTTCATAAACAAATGATGTAGATGACACAATTAGAAAGCAGTTCTGAAAAAAAAAATTACCTAGATTGTCATGGACTTCAAGCCCACTATGAACAGCAGTGTGATATAGTACCTCTTCTTCAGACAAACAACAAATCTGATTTCAATCGTGGACTATAGTAAAGGTATTAGTTTTTTGTTCTTAATTCTAAATAACATTAGGAAGATGATACCATGACATGCAAGTTAATTGGATTTAAGTGAGGGAGGGCTGTGCAAGGTCACCTGCCTCACTTTCCCCTCCAGCACCATCTGGGTCCAGTAGCCACAAATAGATCATGATGCCTTGGATACAATGGGAGATCTTGGTCTTTTTAAGCTGAGGTCTTCACCAGGTCTCAATTTGACTGAGGCTGCACCCATTCAATTCAATTTCAAGTTATAGGGAGGTGATAGAGTTCCTGTTCTCTGTACGCATTAGAATTTAGCTAAGTATTGTGCACAATTTGACTTTAAACATTTGGAAGGACATTGATCAGATAGAGAGTTTAAATTTTGGGAACAACTGGGATGATAAAAGTCTTTAAATGTATGTTCTCTATAAGGATCAGTAGGAGGAAGTGATTAGTTTAACCTGGTTAAACTTGCTTCAATAAGCATGCTGGAGGGCAGTTGAGATTTGGACGGAATGGTAATTGTCTTCAAGTAGTTACTGCTTGAAATGCACTAGAAATATCAGACTTATTTGACTCGGCTTAAAACCCAGAAGGAATGAGGGGAGTTAGAAGATATAAAAGGCAAATAAGCTTGCTATTAGGCAGAATTGTTGCAAAGTAGGATTGACTGCCTCAACAATTAGTGATTTCCCTTTATTTGAAACAGAGGAAAGGAACAAATGAGGAAAGGAACAAATGACTACTCATTTGGTATGGTACATTATAGATTCTTTTAACATACGAATTAGCTATATGACTAGCTATATCTCTTTATAGTCTCAAATTCAATGAGTATGTAATAATAATGACTCTAACCTTCAGTTTAGAGATGAACTGACTGAAGATCAAAGAGTTTAAGTGATGTGATGAAGGTTCCACAAGTTTCTTTATATGAAGGCTTTCCCAATCTTCACAATGACTAGTGTTCTTTCTTCCTCCCAAATTACCTTGTATTTAACTATTTTGCATTTATTTATTTCATATCTATTGTATGTATATTCTCTCTCTGTCTCTCTCTCTTTCTCTCTCTCTCTCTTTCTCTCTCTCTCTCTCTCTTTCTCTCTCTCTCTCTCTCTCTCTCTCTCTCTATATATATATGTATATTATGTCTGTATATATATTTATATATATGCATGTATATACATGTATACATATACATATACATATATAAATATATATACAGACATACACACACACACACACACACACACACACACACGCATGCATCTTTTTATTGATCTATTCTTTCCCCATTAAGATTTAGTTAGCTCATTCTAGTAGGGATTGTTTCAGAGTTTGTACTTGTACCCTTTGTACCTTGCAAAATGTCTGATGTAGTAGGCAGTTTATCAATAAAATACTTAACATTTGATTGAAATAGTAGACCATGATTTGAATTCCAGTTCTTTCCCTCCAGTTCCAAAGCATTTCCCAACATGATTGATTTGACTTTTGAAATTCATAGGAATCTGTCAAAATGAGAGGGTTGAATTAGCTAATGTCTGAAGTCCCTTCCAACTCTAGGGCTCTGTATCTATTTGTTTATTTTCTCTACTACCTAAAGATTGCACATGAAGTTATCTTCCTCTTCCCACTGTAGCTATAACTTTTCCTTCACTCACCATGAAAATTCATGGTAAAATTGATCCAGGAATATTACTGAAAGAGACCAAGACTTGTATATAAAGCTACATTTAGAAGAGTAGGTAAAAGGCTTGTTGCTGATGGTCATTTCATTAAAATGCCAATGTAGACAATTGCTGTAGGCATATTGTTTTAAACCACACATACTATCCCTTCCTGTTAACATCTAAACTTAAAGTGTCTTTGATACCAAGAGTGGCAAAGGGGCTCATTTCCTTGCAAACATAAGCCTTTTAGTCCATCTATAACAAAGAAGCCAGTGTAATTTTGGATGACTTTTCTGAGAAGCTTTCAAAGTAGATTACCAAATAAAGTATTCCAGTTGTCAGTTGGCAGAACTCTAATTTATTTGGAAAATCTCAAAATAAATTTCATCATGTGGTGGTTTGTCTGAGGATGCTGGGAATAATCTAATCTGCTATTTAAAATATAATTTAAATTTAAGAAATGTTTTATTGTTCTATTACCGATTAGCCTGAGGATCCAGCTGAGTATATTACACATCACATTAGATTAAGGTCAATTAACAACATTATGAGAGATATTCTTTTCCTCTTATATAATGAGATAGAACTGCAGTTTCATGATTAAAAACTATGAATGTTGGCACAGATGATATGAGTGATGTTGGTTAGATTCCATTTATGATTAAATCTCTGATTTGGGGTCCAACTGGACATGTCATGTCATAAATTGTTGAACTTTTAATCAGATCTTATTAATCAGCAGTGCAAATGAAGGTGGCCTCCCTGTACCATAACTAAAACTATATTACAAAGTAGTGGTCATCAAAACCATTTAGTACTGCTTAATAAATAAGAAGTTGAACAATGACCTAGGTTAGGCTCACAAGACCCAATAATCAAGGACTATAATAATCTACTGCTTGATAAACCAAAGACCCCGACTTCTGGAATAAGAACTCACTATTTCACAAAAATTACTTGGAAAATTGGAAAATTGCATGGCACAAACTAGACATTGATCAATAACTACCCTTCTATACCAAGATGAAGTCAAAATGAGTTCATGATACTATAAGCAACTTAGGAGAACATAGAATCAGAATACATTGTGAAATCTAAAAATGGATAATTTTGATTATATTAAATTAAAAAGGTTTTGTACAAGCAAAACCATGTAGCCAAGATTAGAAGGAAAGTAGAGACTGGGAAAATATTTTATATCCAAGGGGTTCTGATAAAGATCTTATTTCTAAATTATATGGGGAATTGACTCAAATTTATAAGAACATTAATGGTCACAGGATACAGATACAACTTTCAGTTGAAGAAATTAAAACCAGTTCTAGTCATATGAAAAAAAAATGCTTTGAATCACTATTGATTGAGGAAATGCTAATTTCCTAATTAAATACTAACTTGGAGGTACCACAGAACACTACAACCTCTCAGATTGGCTAACATGACAGGAAAAGATAATGATAAATGTTGGAGAGTATATAGGAAAACCAGGACACTAATACATTGTTGGTGGAGTTGTGAACTTATCGAATCATTTTGGAGAGCAATAGTTATGTCCAAAGGGCTATCAAACTGTGTAAACTTTTTTGATCCAGCAGTGTCGCTACTAGGCCAGTAGTACAAAGAGATCACAAAAAAGGCATGTGCAAAAATGTTTGTAGCAACATTTTTTGTATGGCAAGGAATTGGAAACTGAGTGGATGTCCATCAGTTGTAGAATAGCTGAATAAATAATATATAATAAATATAACAACATTATATATATATATATATATATATATATATATATATATATATATATAATGGAATATTATTTTTCTATAAAAAAAGATCAGCAGGATTATTTCAGAGAGGCCTGGAGAGACTTACATAAACTGATGCTAAGTGAAATGAGTAGAAACTAGAGAACATTGTTGTAAAGTGTGGGCTAGCTCCCTGGAGGGCTTCAGGGTCAGCCAGAATCAGGATGAATTAAAGTCCTTGGTCTTTAGGGGGAGAAATGAAGGAAGCAGCCAAGCAAAATCCTGGATTCTGGAGTCCAGAGTCACCAGGCTCTCTCTTCCTCATCCTGCTGCCAAGTGCCTCTGGCTTCCCTCCCTCCACCTTGTCTCTGATTGTCTTAACACCAAACATTCAGCAAGCACCAACAGTGAGAAGAACCATTTATCAAAATATAAGCTAATAGAGTCATTGTCTCACATCAAATAGGTAATTAGCTTTAAGTGCTCAGTTGACTGATTCAAGCATACCTTTTTGGAGTTTCAGCCCTCTACACATTGTAAACAGCAGCAACACAATTATGCAATGATAAACTCTAATGGATGTGGCTCTTTTCAACAACAAGGTGATTCAGGTCAATTTCAATAGAATTGTGATGGAGAGAGCCAACTGCTTTCAGAAAGAGCCTGTGGTGACTGAATATAGATTACAACATGGTAGTTGCACCATTTTTGTTGTTGTTTTCTTGTTTTTTTTTTTTTTATTAACCCCCTTTCTCATTTTTTCCCTTTTTGATCCGATTTTTATTGTGGAGCATAATAGAATGTTTAACATATACTGGATTATTTGCTAGCTAAGGGAGGTGGTAGGGGAAAAAGGGGTGGAAAAAAATTTGGAATACAAGGTTTTGCAGAGGTGAATGTTGTAAATTATCTTTGCATATATTTTGAACATTAAAATGTGTTATTAAAAATAAGTGAAAGAGAATGACAGTGAGGATAATTTGCTATAGACGAAGAATGGAATGGGATCATTTGAAAAAGCAGAAAGGTCAGTCGTAGGAAAGAAATCTTGAACTCAATATATCGAAAATAGAATTACCATTCTTCCAAAATCTTCTCTCCCCTTCTATTTTTCCCCTATTTCTTTAGAATACAGTACCATTCTCATAGTCCCTCAGACTTGCAATATAAGAGTCATCCTAGATTTGTCCCTCTCACCCACCAGTTCTAAACTATTGCCAAGCCTTGGTAAGGAGAAAGAATACTTCATCTTGTTATGATGATGATGATTATGATATGACAAAGCACAAATTATTTTACCTAGTAGTTACCCACTCTGCTTCAAGACAGTAAGTATATTTCTTTACCTATTCTTTGGCATTTTCATACTGCTTCTTCAATTATTGGATAGTCTGTTAATGATCTTCTTTTTTTCTCTGTTGTATTCATTTTGTATATCATTCCTTTGGTTCTATGTATTTTGGTGCAAGTAGTCTGATATATTTCATATTCTATCATACTTATTATTTTTGGCATAAACATTATTTCTATAATCTGATCTGATACATATGTATGTGTATCGATGTATATATATATTCAACATGACATTACTTTCCAATTACTTTCCATCGGACTTTCATGTTTGCTCACATATCCTTTATTCATTACAAGATAATTTTAAATTTTATTATGATTCTTAAATAATATATTTATTATTTTCACCCTTTTTGTGTGTGTTTGGTTCTCTTATGTTCAGCAGAAGAGGTTTTTTTTTTTTTTTAACTTTGTGATAAGGTATTATAACATCTTAAGAACATGTATGCTCCTTAATATTCTAACCCAGACATTTCAATAAGTCAAATATATTTTTCCAATAATTTAACCAACTGCATTTTTCCTTTTTATTTATTTTTCTCATGAATTTACAGAAATCTGAGACAGGAATATTGAAACATCTTATGCTTGTTATATTAGTTTCATGTCTTTTTATATACTTAACATTTCTTTTTTATGTAGCTTTTGTGTGATGTGGTAATCATTATCTATCTCTATATATTTGTGTGTGTGTAAACACACATACCAACATAGATATCATATACACATGTAAATAAATGTGTTTATGCAAACACATTGGAAGTCCTACTCAAACTTTTTTTTTCCTTGTTCTTTTCCTGAAGCAAAATAGATTTATTCTATCTCTTCTTTTCAAATTTGTGACAATATGCTCTAAATGTGTTCACTATATATAGTAAAATATTGCATTTGTAATTTTTATTATTGTTATTTTCATCCATAGAATTATTTTCTTCTCTTTTTAAGAGTAAGTTAATAATTCACATTAAGGAGCAAATTGTAAAGTTTGTGTTTTTTCTATCAAATACAGCTACATACATACATAATGCATATCTATGTACTTGTTAAATTATCCCAATATCAAGCTATTAATTAATGTTCTAAGAAAACATCTCCAGGTCCTGAATAATTTACAAGTGAATTTACCAAACATTTAAAGCACAACTCACTGTAATACTACATAATCTATTTGGGAAAATAGGGAAGAATGAGTGCTACCAAATTCCTTTTATGATACAGATTTGGTGCTTATACCTAAACTAGGTAGGGTCAAAATAAAGAAAATTATATACCAATTTCCCTAATTAATATTGATATAAGATTTTAAAATAAAATATTAACAAAAAGACTATAGCAATTTATTACCATGATAATAAACTATGCCAAAGTAGGATTTATACACATCACAGAAACTATTACTATAATTGACTATATCAATAATCACAACAACAGAAATCATATGCTTATCTCCAAAGATGCAGAAAAAGCATTTGATAACATCCATCAAACTTTCCTATTAAAAACACTAGAGAGAACAAGAATAAATGGAGTTTTCCTTAAAATGATAAGTAGCATCTAAAACCATTAGCTAGCATCATATGTAACAGGGATAAATTAGAAGCATTTTCAAGTGATATCTGGGGTAAAACAAGCTTACCCACTATCACCATTACTCATCAATATTGTATTAGGAATGTTTTAGCAATAAGAGAAAAAAATTAAAGAATTAGACAAGGTAATGAGGAAATCAAAGTATCACTCTTTGCAGATAAGATGGTAAACTTAGCAAATGCTAGAAATTCAAGTAAAAACTATTAGAAACAATTAACAACTTTGTCAGAGTTGCAGGATACAAAATAAATCCACAAAAATCATCAGCATTTCTATATGTTACCAATGAAGTCCAGCAGCAAGAGACAAAAAGAGAAATTCCATTTAAAATAATTGTGGATAATATATAAATATTTGGATATCTAACTTCCAAGACTATATGAACACAATTGCAAAACACTTTCCACACAAACATAGTCAGATCCAAACAATTGGAAAAATATCAAGCGCTCATGAGTAGGCTAAGCTAATATAGCAAAAACAACAATTATACCTAAATTAATCTTGTTATTCAGTGCCATACTAGTGTGCCAAGAAATTACTTCACAGAGCTAAAAAATAATTACAAAGTTCATCTGGAAGAACAAGAATTTCAAGGAATTAAAGAAAAAAAATGCAACCAAAGGTGGCCTAGATGTGCCAGACCTACAACTATATTATAAAGTATTGAGCATCAAAACTTGATTGAGCTAAGAAATCCTGCAGTATAGTGGGTACTTTAATCATTGCAACAGTTTTGAGACTTGGGCTCTACTGCCCACTGAACTGGTTTCTAGCATGAGAAACTGCTTCTGCAATTTATGTATAGCTTTTCAAACTAGCTAAGGGATTAATTAGGATGTATGTCACTGTTTATATTATTCATTTATTTTATTTTGCAGTTTTCCTAAGTGATTGCTCTAAGACTCAGTCAATTACTTTTCTCTTTCCCTTGGGTTTTTCTAGTGAAGGAATCATTTTCATCCATTTCAGACATACCAAGAAAGTGGAAAGCTTTTGCCCTGCCTGAGCCTTAGTTTCTCGTCTGTGAAATGAGGTAATAATACCTTCTTTGTCCTGTCTCAATGGGATATGCTAAGGATTAATTTGATAATTAATTGGATATGTGAACTTTTGAGATGCTCTCATGTAAATACAATTCATAATTGTTCCTTTTCCTTTTCTATGAGATCTGAATTTCTGTCAAATTGAGAATTTTATAGCTAAAAGTGGCTACAAGGTTCCTCCAACTCCAACCTTCTCATTTTTAATGAAGCAAACTGAGAGTTTAAGAAGTGAAATGACATTCTCAAGGTCACAAGATAGTTAATCGGAGAGTGTTTTCAGGTTGGTGACAGCCTAGCTGAAATATGTATCTACCAGATATACTCAGCTTTATAGAAACAATCTATGCTTTTAATTACAACAATTTTTTTTAATCTGCTTGAATGAAAATCAGAACTTCCAAAATAGGTAAATTACATGTATTGTTCATTTTTGCTATTGCTAGAATACATTTAAATGCTTGGTAATAAATAATTAACTATTTGGTTGTGCTGAGAAATGTCAGCATAGGAAATATCAGAAGCATCACCTAGAATAAATTTGCAGTTGGAATTATCTAAGCCTATTTTTAGACTTACTGAATGATATTAATATCATAACAATTTAGAACTGGAAGAGACTTCAGCGGTTATAGAGTGCTGGAACTCTAGAGAAGTATACTTGAAACAAGGATACTTACAACAAGGTGTTAACTCAGTGGAATTGATGAGATGATGGTTTTTAATACATATACTTAGTATTAAGCATGATGATGTAATGGTTTTTTAGTTCACACATATTAAATATGCTGTAATGATGTAATTGTAATAAAGTTTATAAGGGCTGAGAGGACTGGAAATGAGACATTCCATCTTTGACCATCCTTCTGGTGTCTCTTGTACCTCCTGCACTCCTCCACTAAGATCAAGAATAGATCAGACTGTGACATATACAGACAGTGAAGGAGACAATAAAGACTTTAGACCCTATTCCTGATTCTAATTCTCATGGTTACTATCCTGCTGAGACTAAGGCCCATCTGCAGGACTGTGATGACCGCATATTTAAAATCAGCCGGAGTCAGGAATTCAGGTTAAGGGAAAAACCTTCAATCTTTATTCTTTTTGAGGTAAAGGGAGATTGTGATAGCAATATGGGCAGCTGTGACAGGAAACCAGCCAGCAGTCTTTCTTTCTGCTTCCCTTTCCACTCCCCTGACTCCACCCACCAAAATTGTCATTTCCTATACAACATATCAGAACTTGCACAAAGAGTGGGCGGGGGCCATTCTTTCTCCAAGTATATATATTAATAGAGTATGGTCCAATTACTATTTAGCCTCACGTACTCGGAACCTCAATGCATCAACTTGGGCCTCAGCCCATTACATCTCCCGCTCTCTTTTGTTTTAGAACACAAGTGATCATGCCATCCCTGACTCCTCAGAGAGGTCAGAGCCCCCAAGAGGAGATGATCATACCCCCCTTGACTTCTCAGGAAGGGAGGTAAAAGCACTAAAAAGGAGATGATCATGCCCTCCCTGACATCTCAGGAAGGGAGATGAAAAAGCACCAAAGAGAAGTGGGGGTTGCTAGCGGGTTTCTGGGCTGAAGGGTCTTATTATGCACAAACCCATCAGCATGGGAGGTATTACACAAGCACATAGCTGGGAAAATTGGAAAATAGTATGGCAGAAACTAGGCACTGACTCACACCTAACACCAAATACTCTATACCAACATAATATCAAAATGAGTTCATGATTTAGATATATTCTTTTGCCCCAGCAATGTCTCTACTGGGCCTGTATCCCAAAGAGATCACGAAAAAGGCAAAAGGATCCACATATGCAAAAATGTTTGTAGTATCCCTGTTAGTAGAGGCAAAAAACTGAAAACTGAGTGGATGCCCATCAGATAGGGAATGGCTGAATATGTAATGATATATGAATGTTATGGAATATTATTGTTCTACAAGAAATGATTAGCAGGATGATTTGAGAAAGGCCTGGAGGATTGTTGGGACTGAATGTGTATCAAAACATTGTTTGTTTATTTTACCTTTTGTGTTGCTGTTTGTTTACTTTTTGTTTTCTTTCTCATTTTTTTCCTTTTTGATCTAATTTTTCTTGTGCAGTATGATAAACGTGGAATTATGTATAGAAGAATTGTACATGTTTAACATATACTGGATTACTTGCTGTCTAGGGAAAGAGATAGAGTAAAGGAGGGAGAAAAATTTTCAACACAAGGTTTTGCAAAGTGAATGTTGAATACTATCTTGTATGTGATTTGAAAATAAAAAAAAGCTATTTTTAATTATAGCTTTTTTTTTATCAACAAAACATATGCATGGGTAAATTTTTAACTTTGACCCTTGCAAAAATTTCTTTTCCAACTTTTCCTATCCTGCCTTCCACTCCCTCCCTTAGATGGCAGGTAGTCCCATACAAGTTAAATATGTTAAAGTATATGTTAAATACAATATATGTATACATATTTATGCAGTTATCTTGTTGCATGAGAAAAATTGGATTTGGAAAGAAAGTAAAAATAACCTGGGAAGAAAAAAAAAAAAGGAAGCAAACAAACAATAACAGAAAGAATGTAATGCTATGTTGTGGTCCACACTAATTTCCCAGTGTTCTTTCGCTAAATGTAAGCTGGTTCTGTTCATTACCGATCAATTGGAACTGATTTGGATGCTCTCATTGTTAAAAATAGCCACTTCCATCAAAATTGATCCTCACTTACAAAAGCTATTATTAAAAAAAAAAATCTTAAGTTGGAATAGTGTTATTTGTGGTGCTGGTTGTGGTGATGATGTGCGTCATGTGTATTAGAGGTGGGAGGAAGAATAATGGATTATTCAAATATTTCTGAAAAATGTCAATAGGAAAATGGATTATATATTCTTTGTTTTATCCCAGAAACCAAAACTAGGGACAAAGAATAGATATACCAGTTTTAGCATAGAAAAACTTCCTCTAATACTGAGATTTTTATAACAACGATATGAACTATAATAGAAACTCAATCTCCCAGCACTGAAAATAGTTAGATGCTAATTAACTATGATGATTCCACATGTTGAATTTTTAAATCAGTTCTTCATGGACAAATTTTAATGAGTACCTCTGAATCACTTTTCATTTCTGAGAGATTATACTATTATTGACTTTCTCCTCAGAAGATTGTAAGCTTCATGAGGGCAGGGATCATTGTTTCATGTTTGTATTTCTAATGCTAAGTACAATGGCTTATACACATCAAGTCCTTATTAAATTCTTTTGCATTAAATAAATTTCAAAGGGTTTGTGTAGGTGGCTATTGCAACATTTTAGTTAAATGCAAAGAGTGTAGGGATTTGAAATATTTATCTAATTTGTTTCCTTCTAATGAATCAGCAATAAAAGATATAGTCATTAACCATAAAAAAAATTTCTTCCTTAAAGTGTCTATAACATTGGTCCAGTTTTCTGAATCATATTTTATACTTTGCCACCCCTACTTCAACCTCAACTTCTGTACCTTTAAAACCCAGAAATCCTGCAGTATAGTGGGTACTTTAATCATTGCAACAGTTTTGAGACTTGGGCTCTACTGCCCACTGAACTGGTTTCTAGCATGAGAAACTGCTTCTGCAATTTATGTATAGCTTTTCAAACTAGCTAAGGGATTAATTAGGATGTATGTCACTGTTTATATTATTCATTTATTTTATTTTGCAGTTTTCCTAAGTGATTGCTCTAAGACTCAGTCAATTACTTTTCTCTTTCCCTTGGGTTTTTCTAGTGAAGGAATCATTTTCATCCATTTCAGACATACCAAGAAAGTGGAAAGCTTTTGCCCTGCCTGAGCCTTAGTTTCTCGTCTGTGAAATGAGGTAATAATACCTTCTTTGTCCTGTCTCAATGGGATATGCTAAGGATTAATTTGATAATTAATTGGATATGTGAACTTTTGAGATGCTCTCATGTAAATACAATTCATAATTGTTCCTTTTCCTTTTCTATGAGATCTGAATTTCTGTCAAATTGAGAATTTTATAGCTAAAAGTGGCTACAAGGTTCCTCCAACTCCAACCTTCTCATTTTTAATGAAGCAAACTGAGAGTTTAAGAAGTGAAATGACATTCTCAAGGTCACAAGATAGTTAATCGGAGAGTGTTTTCAGGTTGGTGACAGCCTAGCTGAAATATGTATCTACCAGATATACTCAGCTTTATAGAAACAATCTATGCTTTTAATTACAACAATTTTTTTTAATCTGCTTGAATGAAAATCAGAACTTCCAAAATAGGTAAATTACATGTATTGTTCATTTTTGCTATTGCTAGAATACATTTAAATGCTTGGTAATAAATAATTAACTATTTGGTTGTGCTGAGAAATGTCAGCATAGGAAATATCAGAAGCATCACCTAGAATAAATTTGCAGTTGGAATTATCTAAGCCTATTTTTAGACTTACTGAATGATATTAATATCATAACAATTTAGAACTGGAAGAGACTTCAGCGGTTATAGAGTGCTGGAACTCTAGAGAAGTATACTTGAAACAAGGATACTTACAACAAGGTGTTAACTCAGTGGAATTGATGAGATGATGGTTTTTAATATACATATACTTAGTATTAAGCATGATGATGTAATGGTTTTTTAGTTCACACATATTAAATATGCTGTAATGATATAATTGTAATAAAGTTTATAAGGGCTGAGAGGACTGGAAATGAGACATTCCATCTTTGACCATCCTTCTGGTGTCTCTTGTACCTCCTGCACTCCTCCACTAAGATCAAGAATAAATCAGACTGTGACATATACAGACAGTGAAGGAGACAATAAAGACTTTAGACCCTATTCCTGATTCTAATTCTCATGGTTACTATCCTGCTGAGGTTAAGGCCCATCTGCAGGACTGTGATGACCGCATATTTAAAATCAGCCGGAGTCAGGAATTCAGGTTAAGGGAAAAACCTTCAATCTTTATTCTTTTTGAGGTAAAGGGAGATTGTGATAGCAATATGGGCAGCTGTGACAGGAAACCAGCCAGCAGTCTTTCTTTCTGCTTCCCTTTCCACTCCCCTGACTCCACCCACCAAAATTGTCATTTCCTATACAACATATCAGAACTTGCACAAAGAGTGGGCGGGGGCCATTCTTTCTCCAAGTATATATATTAATAGAGTATGGTCCAATTACTATTTAGCCTCACGTACTCGGAACCTCAATGCATCAACTTGGGCCTCAGCCCATTACATCTCCCGCTCTCTTTTGTTTTAGAACACAAGTGATCATGCCATCCCTGACTCCTCAGAGAGGTCAGAGCCCCCAAGAGGAGATGATCATGCCCTCCCTGACATCTCAGGAAGGGAGATGAAAAAGCACCAAAGAGAAGTGGGGGTTGCTAGCGGGTTTCTGGGCTGAAGGGTCTTATTATGCACAAACCCATCAGCATGGGAGGTATTACACAAGCACATAGTGAGCATCCTCAGTGAGCATCCTCCATTTTCCCAATTTCTTTTTTTACAACAAACACTGGGGAATTCCAAGGACTTAAAGAAGGTTGTAAATGCCCTTGTTCTAGCTGCTCCTGTACTATATCTAATAAGGCCTGAATTTTATTGCTACCTAAGGGCCACTGTTCTATCCACACTAGTGTATAAGTTTTCCCTTGGATAGGAACAGGTGAAAGTGTTGGCAGGCCTTCAACAGCAGCCCTGCTTAAAAAACCAAAGTACTCATTTTTAACCCTAATTGTTGTAAAATGTCTCTTCCCCACAGATTGATGGGGATTTTTCCAACTATAAAAGGAGTAAAAACTCCTGTTTTGCCTTCAAAAGTCTATCTCAAGGGGCAGCACTAACTTCAGCTGCTATTGATCCTCTTATGCCAGACATGTAGGTATCTGCTTTAATCTTTGGCCAGTGACTGGGCCAATTGGCACCTCTAATGACTGTATGATCTGTACCTGTGTCTACCAATCCTTCTAATGGTAGGCCATTTATATAGATCGTGAGCATAGGTCGGTCAGCTGTTACAGCTGCTGTTCCTGGATTTTGTGATCTGGAGTCAGAATCTGGGTAACTATCACCAGAATTCTGTATCAGTAAACCTGATGCTACCACTTCTCCTGGGTGATAAGTCACAGATTGTCTACCTTTATTAGTGACTGGGATATTATCTACACATTCCCCAGTTTTCCACATCAGTGTGTGGATGGACACTGTTTTGTACGTACAAAAAGGAGGTGAAATGGTCAGTCCTACTGTGCCTGGAGGTAAGGGATCCATAGGCTAGAGAGGAAGAGATTTCACCTCTCCAGGGGTTATCTCAGTTGTCCCAGCTGCATACAGCTCTATTCTCCCCAATTATAATTCCTTTCTCCCATCAGGTTGCTTCCTGACTGCTTTATTGTGTAATCCCCTTCTCCCATCATATGGCTTTCTGGCTGATTGGTCATGTCTGAGTACTGGATTTGTAGGCATTCTCTGGGTGTACCATTGGCTGCCATCATGCCCCAAGTGTTTTTTGCCTTGGGCCCTGGGGCTGGGCCCCTCATCCCATTTCCCTGAATCTGCCTACATTCTGAGGCCCAATGGAAGCCTCTGTTGCATTTTGAACATGGGGTATTGGGTCTTGTTCTCCCACCCTGTTTTCTCATTCTGTCTCTATACCAACATTGAGCTTTCATATGCCCTACTTTACCACACTGAAAGCATTGATGAGTCTCTCTGGAAGTCCCTTGACAAAAGGGATCCTGTCTCCCCATGTTTGGATTTTGGGAAGTCTGCATCATAACCTGCCTAAAGGCATTTGTGCTCACTGTGGCACAGCAACTTATGATCTCCTCTAAAGGAGCATCTTTGTGCAGTCCTAGTATAATTCTTCTGCAAACCTCATTAGCATTTTTCTTAACAAGTTGCCTTATTAAAATATCTGTTAACTGCATTTTCCCCATTTGTTCTTGTGATAGCTGTCTGCAAACATCCCACAAGTCAGCAAAGGGTTCATTTGGCCCTTGTATTATTTTTGTGAAGGCCTCACCCTTGTCGAATTTATTGTGGAGAGAAGCCCATGCTTTGATAGCATTAGCAGCAATTTGCTCATATGCTGCTATGGAATAATTAATCTGTACTGTGACATCTGCATAGGAACCTACACCTGTTAGTAGGTCATAGGTGATTGCAGCATGAACTCCACTTTGATTATTTTGTTGGGCTTGTATCCTACAGAACTTACTATATTCAGAAGGCCACAAGTAGTTTTGTCCAGGTTCTAGGCATACCCTTGATATAGTTTTCCAGTCATTAGGGGTCAAGATTTCAAAAGCCAAATTCTGTAATAACATCTTAACATAAGCTGATGTAGCCCCATAAAGAGTGCAAGCTTTTTTCAGGTCTTTGAGGTTTTCTATCAAAAGGAGCATATTTTCTACTTTCTTGACCTGAAGAATTAAACTGTTGAATAACTGGAAAAATGTGATGTTGAAATTCCAATACATGTCTCCCTTTGGCCTTGGCCTTAATTAGTCCCTTTTGCAATCTAGTCATAGGAGCAGCTGGATGCTGGTGGGAAGGTGCTAGTGCTTTCACTGCCCCCCTCTCCCATCCCGCCTCCCTCCATTCCAGAGGGTGGAGTTGATGGAGGAGAGTCAATTACCTGCTCCTCAGATGGGGCTGAAACTGCCTCAGATTCACCATACTCTTGAGCCTCACTTAAGTCTCCATGTCCTTTAGGATATGGTCATTAATCTGTTCATTATCTTCCTCCTTTATCTCAGGCTTCCCCATTTGGCTATTATTAGAGCTTTTTTCTTTTCTTCTATAATTTATCTGATTTCTTAAGGCCAACTGTATTATATTGTATAAATAGAATGCCTCGATGGAAATTGAATGAGGACCATTTTCATTGTAATATGCAGAGAGCTGTTGCCCAATTAATGTACAATTATTTGGAGAGATTTTCTCTTCCTCTAAGAACCAAGGGGAAGTGTGTTTTAATGTACCAAGAAGTCTAGCTGTCTGTTCCCAAGTTATAAGTAGCCCTTGTCCTATCAGTTTAAGCATGCTTTCTATAGTGCCACAGAGACATCAAGATTCTCCTCCAAAAATAAAAGAAAAGGGGAGCCACAGGACACCCTAGAGAACTTTTGAATTTAGCTCTTTACACAATTAATTTTTTGATTTTTAATAAAGATGTCCTGACTCTGGCAGATAGGTTTTATAACCCACCAGAAGGGGAGTGTCCATGTGAGCGGCTCTACTGTCTTTAGATAATTGCCAGCTGATTTGGAGAGATTCAGAAAGTACTTAATGGAAGGGAGCAGATAGGTTAACTGCTTGGGGGAGAGGGTTTGTTTGTATCTCTACAGATGGAGAAGGAACCAGATGGGTGCCAAGGAGCTATATTTGCCATGTCCATTGGAGAGAGACAGAAAAAGAGAAGACCCTGGAAGAAAAGGAGAAGACCCAAGAAATATCTGGTGGTTCCATCTCTGACTATGTGTGCCACTGAAAAAGCATGACAGTGAACATCAATTGTTGTTGTTTAAATTGTTGAATTGTTGAAAAGACTACTACAGGACTTCAAAATCTGTAGGAAAATCATTGGATTACATGACACATGATGACACTATTGCAGGACTTCAAAGCTAGCAGGAATGATTGGATTTCCTGACATGTAATGGACAACAGATTGGTTTTGGACTATCTCTTGACTACTGAAGGAAGTGTATGTGTGATTATTATTTATATACTCTCCTTCTAGGACTTATAGACATGTATAATTCCTCATGGTGATTCATGTTGTTTGTTACATCACTACTAGCTTGTGTTACATTATTATGTGCTTGTGTAATACCTCCCATGCTGATGGATTTATGTATACCTGTTTCAATTATCTTTCATCCCAGAAGAAACCTGCTAACAACATCTTGTTTGACTACCTATTTCTTTCTTAGTGTTTTCACTTTCCCTTCCTGAGAAGTCAGGGAGAGCATGACTACCTATGTTCTAAAACAAAAAAACAAACAAACAAACAAACAAACAAACAAACAAAAAAAAGCAGATGTAGAGGGTTGGAACTCTGGATAAATATACTTTAAACGAGCACACTTAAAACAAGGTGTTAACTCAGTGGATTACTTAGCATGGTGATATAATGGTTCTTAATTCACACATATTTAGTATGCTATAATGGTATAATTTTAATAGGATATATAAGGGCTGAAAGGACTGGAAATGAGACATTCCATCTTTAATCATCCTCCTGGTGTCTCTCCTACCTCATGTACTCCTCCACTAAAATCAAGACTGGGTCAAACTGTGACAGATAGTGACTATGAAAGAGACAGATTATGAAGGAAATAATAAAGACTTTAGACTCTATTCCTATCCATTGTTCATCATGGTAACTCTCTCTCTGAGACTAAGGCCCATCCAGAGGACCTCCAGAAAACCAACCCATACATTATAAGAGATCATATAGTCATAATCCCTCATTTTACAAATAAAGACATTGAAACTCAAAAATGTTAATAATCCCAAGATCAAATACTAAAATAATTGAAGGACTAAGATTTAAATTGTATTTATCAATTCCAAATCCAGTGTTGATCTTTGATGCTCAAATAGCTAAAAGAGACCAATTCCTCCATATTTTACAAATGAGTAAATTGAGTCTTAGGGAAGTAAACTGCCACATAGCCAAATAGAGTGAAAGACAGTGATAGGATTTAGATTTGTTAACATCCCACATGGTGAATCTATAAGTCTCCGATGTTTACTGGATATGTGAAATAATCGTGGATGGTAGAAGTCAGCTAACTTTGCCTCAGTTCATCTGTAAAATGAGCTGGAGAAGGAAATGCAAAACATTACAGTGTCTTTGCCAAGAAAATGAAAAAAAATCAGATCACAAAGTGTTGGACACAATTGATATGATTAAACACTGATAACAAAAATGGAAGAACTGAGGATCCAAAAACTTAGATTTTACTATTGCATCAGCAATTAACTACTTAACTGATCTTTTTGATTTTTTGATGTTTAATTTATAGAATTAAACATTTCCTTAAAATAATAAAATAAAAAAGATGATTAAACTGCAAATCTATTATGCACAACTTTTCCTTTCAAATATATAACAAAATTATCATATAAATTTCTCTCCCCCCTTCCTTCCCACTCTAAAGATGGCTACTATTTTGCACACAAAAACACACACACACGCGCGCACACATACACACACACACACACACAAACTATTCTGTCTATATATACTTCAATTTATCAATTCTTTCTCTGAATACAGAGAGCATCTTTTTAATAATGCTCTTTATAGTTAATTTAGGTATTTTTGATAGACAAAATAACTTATCCACTCAAAGTTGTTTTACTAAGTGATCTTGCATAAATCTCTTTGCTTTCTTGGATCCCCGTTTTCCTTTTTGTTTATAAGAAAACCTAAAAGATTCACTTAAATTTCGAGAACATTTCGTAACTATTTAATGTATGTATTTAATAAATGTTTGTTGCATGTTGAACTTGCAGATCATGATTCTAAATGTTAGGGAAGATAAAGATAAGATTAATTCTCCAAAAAACACTACAATACAAAATAGAAAGAAACTAGTATTAGAGAAGCACAGTTCAAAATAGGAAAGTCAATGATCAGTATCATCTATTTAAAACTATCAGCAAACATCATATGTAATGGGGACAAACTAGAATCATTCCCAATAAGATCAGGAGAGAAATAAGGTTGCTACTATCACCATTACTATTTGATATTGTACTAGAAATGTTAGCTTTGGCAATAAGAGAAGAAAAAGAGATTTAAGTGAATAAGAGTAGGTAATGAGGAAACTAAATTATCACTCTTTGCAGATCATATGATGATGAGGGTAGAGAACCCAAGAGAATCAACTAAAAAAAACTATTAGAAATAGTAGTGCAACTTTAGCAAAGTTGTAGGATATAAAATAAACCCACATAAATCATCAGTATTTTTATATATTACTAACAAAGTCCAGCAGCAAAAGATATAAAGAGAAATTCCATTTAAAATAACTGTCAATAATATAAAATATTTGGGATTCTATCTACCAAGGCAAAGTTAGGAGCTATATGAACACAACTATATGAAAACACTTTCTACATGAATAAAGTCAGATCTAAACAATTGGAAATATATCAAGTGCTCTTGGGTAGACTAAGAGAATATAATAAAAATGACTATACTATTTAAATTAATCTACTTATTTAGTGCTATACCAATCAAACTCCCAAGAAATTATTTTACAGATCTAGAAAAAATAATAACAAAGTTCATCTGCAAGTACAGAATGTCAGGAATTTCAAGGAAATTAATGAAAAAATGCAAATGAAGGTGGCCTAGCTGTGCCAGATCTAAAATTATATTATAAAGCAGCAGTCATCAAAACCATTTGGTACTGGCAAAAAAAAAAATGAATGGTCAATCAGTGGAATAGATTAGGCTCACAGGACAAAATAGACAATGGCTATAGTAATCTAGCGTTTGACAAACCCAAAGCCCCCAGCTTTTGGGATAAGAACTCACTATTTGACAAAAACTGCTGGGAAAATTGGAAACCAGTATGGCAGAAAGTAGGCACAGACCCACACCTAACATCATATACCAAGATAAGGTCAAAATGGATCACATAAGGAGTGATATTATAAGCAAATTAGAAGAACATAGGATAGTTTGTCTCTCAGATCTGTGGAAGAGAAAGGGATTTGTGACCAAAGAAGAATTGAAAATCATTTTTGATCACAAAATAGATAATTTTAATTATATAAGTTAAGGAGTTTTTGTACAAACAAAACTAATTCAGACAAGATTACAAGGGAAGAAATAAACTGGGAAAAGATTCCTATATTCAAGGGTTCTGATAAAGGCTGCATTTCTAAAATACATAGAGAACTGATTCAAATTTATAATAGTCAATCTATTCTTCAATTGAGAAATGGTCAAAGAACATGAACAGATAATTTTCAGATGAAGAAATTGAAACCATTTCTAGTCATATGAAAAGGTGCTCTAAATCATTATTGATCAGAGAAATACAAATTAAAATAATTTTGAGATACCACTACACACATATCTTTCAGAGTGGCTAAGATGAGAGAAAAAAATTATGACAAATGTTGAAGGGGATGTGGGAGAACTGGGACACTGATATATTGTTGGTGGAATTGTGAACAGATCCAACTATCCTGTAAGGCAATATGGAACTATGCTCCAAGTTATCCAACTGTGCATACCCTTTGATATAGCAGTATTTCTACTGGGCTTATATCCCAAAGAGATTTTAAAGGAAGAAAAGGGACCCATGTGCAAAAATGTTTGTGGCAGCCCTTTTTGTAGTAGCAAGAAACTGGAAACTGAATGGATGCCCATCAATTAGAGAATGGCTGAATAAGTTATGGTATATGAATATTATGGAACATTATTATTCTATAAGAAACCTTCAGCAGAATGATTTCAGAGAGACCTAGAGAGACTTACATGAACTGATGCTAAGGGAAATGAGCAGAACCAGGAGATCGTTATATATAGCAACAGCAAGATAATATAATGATCCATTTTGATGGATGTGGTTTTCTTCAACAATGAAATGATTAAGACCAATTCCAATGATCTTTTAATTAAGAGAGCCATCTATACTCAGAGAGAGAATTGTGGGAACTGATATGGTTTACAACATAGCATTTTCACTCTTTTTGTTGTTGTTTGCTTGCATTTTATTTTCTTTTTCATTTTTTTCTTGTTTGATTTATTTTTTCTTGTGCAACAAAGTACCTATATAAATATGCATGCATGTATTGGATTTAACATATGTTTCTACCATGTTCAATATATATTGGACTACTTGCCATTTAGGGAAGAGGGTAGGAGAAGGGAAGGGACATTGAAACACTAGGTTTTGCAAGGATTAATATTAAAAAATTATCCATGCATATATTTTGAAAATAAAAAATTAGATTATAAACAGTGATTTTCAGAGACCAATAAAATCATTGACTAATAAAATGTTAGAAACAAAAATAAAATGCATATTGATTGACTGACAGAAAAAGGTTATGCCATTTTTCATCTTTGCATTTCCAGCTTCCAGTACTGATCCTAGTGCATATAAGTAGTTTGTTCAATTTAATTGAAATGTATATTATCTCAAACCTCATAAGTGTTCATAGGTTCAATTTAAAATACATATTTAAACCTAAATGGAGCTAAAAGAACAATGCAAATGAAATAGCTGTCATCCTAATAAGTAATAAAATGGCAAATCAAATAAGTCTACAAAAAAGACCACTGTTCTAACAATCAAATGCAATAGTATCTCTCATTTTTTTTTAGGGTACAGGAGGGTTTGAGTATTATAAGTGGAGCTGTTTATATGGTAGCAATATCACCTTATGGGCTTTTGAAAGGAAATGTTAAGTGGAAAGATATTATAATTTTTAAGAGTTTGCCAACTAATTGTATGCATTGAATTTCCCATCCTTACATAGTTTTTTTTCAAGGAACAGAATGGAGAAAGTGTTATGAGGCAGTTAATAGTACAACAGGGAGCCACTTATTGCTTGAGAGTGCTTTTGGCTAGGTTTCTGAAGGATAAATATTAGACACAAGAAAAACTGTGTGTAAGAATATCGCAAGCAGGCTTTGAAAGTTGCAGATGTATCAACATAAGGACAAGTTATCTTTGCCATGTAGAAATAAAATAGAGTAAAGTTACTTTGTATTTTTTATTTCGTTGAATGAACCCAACTATCCATTAAGGTGTTATATGGACACAACAAATATCCATAGAGTTGTAAGTTATTAGACTCCACCTAGAATGATGATTCATGGTTCCAGATATAGGTGTTGGGGAAAGGAAAGCTATGAGTTAGTAGGGAGGAGATGGTCAGAGAATGGGAAGTGAAAGTGGAACATGGTGTTAGGTCTTTATGATAAAGTGGTCTAGCAGAAACAATCTCCAGTAAAATCAGCAGGACTCCAAGAGGAAAAGATCTTAATGTATCAAGAGAGTGATTCAGGAGAAGAGGAACAAAAGGTAGGAAATGAAGTACAAAAGTAATCATAATATTATGATGATCATAGAAAAGTAAAAAAAAATGTAGAACCACCATTATGGTACCACAATGTAGTGAGAGATAACACCTGGTTGAGAGATCAAGATTAGACATATAGATAATGTTTTTGAAAAGAAATTTTAAAATGTTTGGTTGTTTAACACACAAATATATGGGGGTGGTGATTAGGAGTCTAGGTGGTTTAAATAGTGCCGGCAAAAGTAAAGATAGATTGCAATACAGAATATATTTATGAGTTCATTTTGTATGAAGTATCAAAAGTGTATAGAGCCTGGTGAGAAAGAGACTAGAAAAGAATGTTGGGTTTATAGACCATAGAAATACTGAGAATTTGATTTAGGCATCGAGATAAAATTTGTTAGGGTACTTTGATATTCTTGTATAGAAATCTGGAATGATCAGAACATGATAAAATGAAGATAGCCTGGAGAATATATTATTAAAGACTACAAATAATAATGACTGTTTGATATGGTAGGCCAAATGCCCTCTTATGGTTCTTTTCCCCCAAAGTGATTTCCAGGTTTTTCCAAAATTATACAAGATTCCTTGTATTTAAAACAAGAGATCATCTTGGATAGCCCTGTGTTTGTTAATTTTAATAGAGGCATAAAAACAGTAAGATGCATACTTGACAAAGATATTCATTACTATTTTGCATGTGCATAGCATTCAGGGTCATGACGATTTTCCAAAAAATGATGTCTTCTTCCAGAGACTCCTTTATTAGGAAGACATTGGAATTATTCAAAACTCCCTGAACATTGCGAATAAAATCCATAAAGAAGGCTGCTCAAAAACACTATCCATCAAGGGAAAAAAAAGTGGATAAAGAATTTTTATTTTCCAAATTCTAATTTATAGTTGGGCAATCTTTTTATTTCAAATATTAGTATGATGTGAGAACATAGTTAAAAAGAAGAAGAAAGAAAACTGGATTGGTTTTGGGAAATTGCCTAGTTCTAATGAAAACAACCTTTTCCCTGATATAAAGGGATACACATTTTGCTCCTTTTACTCCTTTTACTATAAATACATAACACTGAAGGACTGAGAGTATCAGAACTAAGTACATTTCCCTACCCAAATCCTTCTTTGGTGGGTAAAGACATTGCCACCATTTTATTAACCAAGGCTTGTAATTGTGAGTATCATCCTTCACTCCTCATACTCAATCCACATTGAATCTTTTGTCAAAGGTTGTTTTTACGTTTAAAATATCTCTTAAATGTATTTTTTCCCTCTAAACCTACATAGTCACTATTTTTGTATAACTTCATTACTTTTTACTTGAAGTCATGTAAGAGCCTCCTGATTGAACTCTCTGCCTCAGATCTCTTCCCCTTCAATTTATCCTTCATTCAGCCAAAGTGGTTTCTTAAAATGCAAGTCTATGCCACTCCTTTACTCAATAAACTCCAGTGGTTCTTTATTGCACTCAAAGCAAATATCAAATGCTTTAACATTTAAAGCTTTTCACAAACTGATTCCTTCCTACAACTCCTGTCTCAAAATTAGTTCTCCCTCACAAACTTTAGAATCTAACTCTATTGGCTTACTTTTTGTGTATCAGATAACAGGAAATGGAATATTTCCAAACTTTGAATTTATTCAGACTATCACTAAAGCCTGGAATGTTTTCCTTCCTCACTAACTCCTGCCATCCCTTTAAGCTTCAAATCCAATTTTCCCTACTGTCAGAGTTCTTTTCCTCAACCCTGTACCTCACCTAGTGCCTTTCCTATGAGATTATCTTCCATTTATATTCTATAGATAGTGTTTGCACACACACACACACACACACACACACACACATTATATTAGAGAAATTAATTAGAAATTATATTAGAGATCTTTTCATCCAGCTTATGACTGAGCAAGAACCCCATTTATAATGCATTGAACAAAAGGTGCTTGAATTTCACCTCTAGGAGTGGGCAACATTCTACCTCTAGATAGTATCTGTCCCACTTTGAGACAGTTCCAATCATTAGAAAAATTGCCCTCATTCAACTTAAATTAGCCTCTTTTCAACTTCTAACCATCATTCCTAGTTCAGCCTCTTGAGACCAAATGACACATATCATTTTTGTTCTAATTCCATTTTAGCTGTTATTTGGTTTCAACACTTTAAGTACTTTTCACCTTGTTGATTTTAAGTTCTCTCCTCTAAAGAGTGAGTGAATTGAAACAGACAATTTCTATGGATTTTTCAATGTCTACAACTTCATATAGTCCAAATCTTATTTTCCCACAACTGATTTTTTTAACTGTTTTATTACAATTAGAAATATAGGACAACTTTAATAAATTCAGTCCAAAATTGTTCAAATCTGAGTCAGTTTAGGTTCAGAAAGGGCAAATTGGAATAAATAAAGATAAACAGCTAAGCAGAAACTGAAGATGGGGGCAGATGGTGAGAGAGGATTTTGATTAGTTGTTCATATTGGTATTAAACAAGGAATGTTATAACAGGCTCAGGGAAAATGATGAAAGTTTATTTTTTCTCTCTTTTTTGACTGAGATTTGTCTGAAGATTAAATATTTTGGGGGAGCTCATAACCATTCAGAGGCGTAAATCTGATGGGCATAGAGGGAGGAAAAGAAACCCAGAATGACAGTAGTTTTAAAAGGGTTTTTCTCATTCCAGAACTACTTAACAAATCTTATACAAGGGAAGAGAGTTTCACAGATACTGGGGATCTGAAAGACATGAAACAGTTTTTAAAAAGGAGCTAGATAATTGATCTAATGTCTAGATTAATAGTTTTCAAGCTGTAGTATAATTTTCATGGCTTTCATTACTGAAAATAAATATGGTAGTTTTGTCTTCTGTAAATGCAAGGAAATTCACATTTTGTTGTACTATTAAATTTTCTATGAAATGATGTTGAATAATTATTTCCAAGAAGTTTCTATAGTAAATATGAAATTAAAGGTGGGCAAAACTCAGCAAAACTCAGGACCCAAACCCAGCCTCCTTTTAAACAACATCAACAAAAAGAAGTAATGAATCAAACAAAAAATCTAACATTGCTTAGAAAACAAGAAAAAAATTAAGAACATCTTTTATCTTATGAGCACTGGACAAAAAGCAAGATCTCCTTATGGAGAATGTAATGAGTTTCTCCTGTAATATACAGGGAATTATGGTAGCCAGACTAGAGAAAATTGAAATTTATGAATGACCAAGTCAATACTCTAGGGAATAAGTTTTCTGACAAGATTCACAGCAAGTGAGTGATAGTCTTAATTGGGGCCACTAGAGCTTCTTGTGGGGAGGAGGATATAGGCCATGATCATGGTCAGTTTCATAGAAAAGTTTAATGGAAAATAATCTGATGGATGACTTAAATTCTATTAAAATACACAAAGCACTTCCTTCTTATTTCAGAGATATGATTTAAAATTGAAATACTACTGAACAGGTAACATGACCTGAGATTAATCCAAAGGACATAGGTCCCCAAAGGACATTATATGTCTAATTCCTTATTTTATATATAAAGAAACTGATACCCAGAGAAGTGAAATTATTTGCTCAAGGTCACATAAATGACTGATCTAGTATTTAAAAGTGTGGGCATTTGCAGAACAACAGTTCCTTAGCATCCTACCTACTTCTCTTAATGTACTAAGGCTCTGAGAGGCAAAGTGGCTTTACCTTAAGGGTTTTGATAGTGATCTACAAAGTCTTGAAGGGCTGGAGAACTTGGGCTCTTTCTCACTCTAGGGCTATCTCCCAATCTTGAGAGCAAAGAAAGAGATTTTCATCCAATTTCCTCAGGTTTTAGCTTATTTTTAGCTTTTTTTTTTTTTTTTTTTGGCTTATTTAGATATTATTTAGATATTAGCTTAGTGATCCCTCCTTACAATGAATGCCCGTTAAGATTAAATGGATCTGTCTGGGTGGAAGCTAGAGCCAGGAAACTCTTCTACTTTATAGATATGACTGTCTGGGAAATACATGATAATGCGAACTAAGCCACAGATGCAAACACAGCACATCTCATATCACTTATTGCTTCAAGTTTTGCCCAGAGTATCATGCTAAAGTAATAATGATTGATGAGCAGATATATAGAGGAGAAAACATATGCATTGTGGGAAGTCATGGCTGTGTATAGGTTTTATGGCTATTTGTTAGAGGTTAGAGCTATTTTCTGTTTCCAGTTCACTAATCCTATTTTTCAAGGATTTTATTTCTTTATCCAGTCTCTCTTTAACTGAGTGGGATGACTTCTCCAGACTCTCTTGCCAAGCCTCTCTCTCCTTTTCCCATTTTTCTTCTAACTCCATTGTGAGAGCCTTTTTAATTACTACTATGAGGTTCATCTGTGCTGAGGAACAGATGATCTCCTCCTTTGGGGATTCACCTGGAGACTGTTTTTAGTCTCCTCAGGGTATGGAGTCTGCTCTCTTTCTGTATAGAAGCTGTCAAGGGTTAAAGTCCTCTTCAGTTTTTTGCTCATTATGTCAAAGAATCAAAGACAAACTAGCAAAAAGAGAAAAAGAAATCACCCCTAATTTGGAGTCTGCTTTTTGTGGGAAGGGGCTGGGTGGTTACCGAGCTTCCTCTACAGACTGCAAAGGGGGGGGGGAGGGAGGGGATGGGGGCAGCAGTGAGGCACTAGCCCTACTGTGCTGTGCCTGCGCTCTGAGATCCCAGAGCGTGCTGAGTCACTGTGGGGGTTGGGGGGGGGGCAGGTCCTGAGAGACTCCAGCTGTTTGGGGTTGTATTCTTCACCCCGGTGTTTTTAGCTTCTCTGCTGGGCTGCTGGCTTGCTGCCGGAGCAAAGTATCCAAACCTGTAGCAAAGCTTTCTCTGCAGAGACGGCTGTGATCACACCCCACCCCCTCTCCAGTCTGCTCGGCTCTGAGCTGCCTTCCATGCTCTCAGCTGTTTGCCTGCACCCTGCGCCCAATCCAAAACCATCCCAGCCCTCTCGCAAAAACAGACCTTTCTTGGTGAATCTCAAGGATGGCTTATCTTGGTAACTATTTGTGGGTTTTTTTCAGTCAAGCATCAATTCAGAGGCTTATAATGAAATGGATAGTGAGAGAAAAATGCAGAGCTACACAACTGTGTGCCTCCTCTCCGCCATCTTGACCGGAAGTCTTTGTCTCTTTTTATATGTTAATATTTCTTTTTGTTATGAAGTCATTACTTTTTATTTGGTCCAATTGTCATCTCCTTTAGCTTTTGTACCAGAAGTAGACATCAATACCACTGATATGCTTGACTAAAGAAAAAGACAATATGAAGATCTTTGATTTCTATTAAGATATCAGCCTTTTAAATAGTCACAATGAACTCAAAATTAAATTGTTAATTCAAATATATGGATCTTTTTTTTAAATGACATACCAGCAAGTGAGACTTCCTAAAACCTGTACTTCGGCAATTGTTTTACTAACTCACTAAATGAAAGACTTTACGATTTATTCCTACTGATTCTGGTTTTATTAGTTTCAGGAGGATCAACAGCAACAACAACATCAGTAATAACAATTCAATTATTTTCAGTTCATAGATTTACATTTTGAGATTTTTGCCTCTATTCTGTTTTCCAAAATGTCCTTTCTTCCTATCCTAGCTTTTTGCCATATAAAAACAAGAACAACTAAAACAGCAGCTACGACTACTACTACTTGCATTTATATAGTTCTGACTCTCCCTTTGCAATGCCCAAATTCATGAACATCTCCTTAACACCTGGTGCACTAAACTATCTACCAATATCACAAGTATTCTCCTCCTCCAAAATTTATTTTTAATATTCTTTTATGTTTTTAAAAATTTGAGACCCTTCCTTAATCCCACCTCTTCCCTATCCAATGAAAAGGCAAATAATATATCAAGTATATATGTGAAATTATGTAAAATGTCTATATTAATTATATCACAAAGAGGGAAAAATAAAGCAAGAAAATTATGCTTCAATTTGTAGTCAGTTTATCACTTCTCTTTCTGGGGGTGACTAACAGGTTTTTTCCTTTATGTGTTCTTTGAAATTTTTTGTATGGAACAGAGAAGTATGGTTTTTCACTATAGATCATTATTACAACATTGTTATTACTGTGCACAATGATCTCCTGATTCTTCTTATTCATAGTGTTATTTCCATTTAAAAAACCTACCTTGTATGTTACTTCTTATTGCACAGTAGCACTCCATCACAATCATATGTTAAAATTTTTCCAGCCATCCCCCCGTTTATGAACAACCTTCAATTTCCAATTCTTTGCCAACAAAACTGTGTTGCAATAAAAATTTTTGTACTTATAATTCCTTTTCTTTTTTTTCTCCTTTAATTTCTTTGATGTTCACACCTAGAAGGTATACAGAGGGTAAGCACAATTTTGCAGCCTTTTGAGAATAATTCCAAATTGTTTTTAAAATGTTTAGTACAATTTATTATTAAACAGTGCATTAGAGTAATATTTTTCTTATTCCCTTTGGCTTTATTCATTTTTAATAGGAGTGAGGTTATTTTATTTTATGATCTAATTCAATAGTGACAATAATTCACATCGTTTTAGATAGCTTTAATTTCTTTTTCTGAAAACGTTCCGATTTTTTGACCATTTATCCATTGAGAAATGGTTCTTATTTTTAAAAAAAATTGTTTCCTACATATTTGAAAAATTTGGGCCTTTATAAAATAAATTTACTGTAATTTTTTAATATTACTTTCCTATATATGTGCCTTTTAGGCAAATATAGTTTCTCTGATTATTTCTTTTAATTAGATCTTTTTTGTTTCTGTTTTTGTTTTGCATTGTCTGAAATAATGATTGCTACTCCTGCATTTTCTACTCCAGGTGAAGCATAATAGGTTCTGCTCCAGTCCTTCATTTTAAATCAGTTTGTGTTTTTTCTGTTTCAAGCTGTACACATCATTGGATTTTAGTTTATAATTCGTTTTGTTATCTGTTTCTATTTATGAATGAGTTAATCTTATTTACATTAATAGTTACAAATAATGTCTATTTTCCTCCATCCTATTTTCTTCTGTTTATCCCACTATTTCTTATTTTATCTTTTCTTTCCTCAAAAGTCTGTTTAGTTTCTGATCACTTCTTCTTTAATCTGCCCTCCCCTGTATCAGGCCCCTACCATGCATATTTATTCCCTTTCCCTTTTATTTTCTTCTTGGGGAAGTAACATTTTTATTTTTTTAGATCATCCCAATATATTTGACTGATACTCATGCCTTATATCTATGTTGACTGCTTCTAACTGCCCTAATAATGATAAAGTCCTTAGGAATTATAGATGTAATGTTCCCATATAGAATACTAACAATTTAATTTATTAATCATGACAGATTACTCTTTCATATTTACTTTTTAAGCTTGTCTTGAATCTTTTATGTGTCAAAGATCTCAACTGTGGTGTTTTAATTAGAAATATTGAAAGTCTTTTTCTTCATTAAATGTTCATATCTTTCCCCCAAAAAAATTATACTTAGCTTCACTTGTAGGTGATTCTTGGTTGTAATCCTCTTTCCTTTATCTTCTGGAATATAATTGCTAAGCCTTCCACTCCTTTAATATGGAAGATGCTAATTCCTGTGTGATCCTGATCTTCCACAATATTTGAATAGTTTCTTCTAATGTGCTTGTAATATTTTCTTCTTGATCTCTTAGCTCTGGAATTTAGCAATAATACTCCTAAGATTTTTCTATTTTAAATCTCAGTAGATTATTGGTGGATTCTTTCAATTTCTCTTTTACTCTCTAGATTGAAGATATGAGGGTAGTATTCCTTCATAATTTCTAAAAACCTGATTATAGAGCCTTTTTTAATAATGTTTTTCAGGAAAGTCCCATAAATCTTAAATTCTCTCTCCTTAATCTATTTTCGAGGTCAGTTGTTTTTGCATTGAGATATTTCACATTTCCCCTTGTTTCATTCTTTTTGCTTTTGTTTTATTGTTTCTTGATGTCTCATGGAGTTATTTCAATAAAATCTTTGTACTTCCTTTTTCATTTGGCCTATTCTGCTCTTCAAGGAGTTTTGTTTTCTTTTCTATGAATTTTAGTACTTCTTTTATCCTTGAAGCAACACAGTTTTTTAAGGTATTTTCTTCAGCAATTTTTTGTGCCTATTTAACTAAGCTGTTACTTCTCTTTTCATAATTTCTTTTCCTCACTCTCTTTTCTCTCTACATCTTTTACTCTGTCACTATTATCTTTTTAAAATTCTTCCAAGAATTCTTATTGTTCTTTGATCTAATTACCATTTTTCTTTAATCCTTTGCTTATAGCTGTTTTCACATTGTTTTCTTCTGAGTTTATGTCTTGGTCTCCTTGCTACCATATTAGCCTTTGATGGTCAAGTTCTCTTTTCTGTTGTTTTTGTTTGCTTATTTTCTCAGAGTATTTCTTACTTTGAACTTCATATTAAATTTGGACTCTGCTCACTTTAGTCTGGGAAGATACTGCCTGAAGCCTCAGATTTTTTTTTCAGTACTTTTTTTTTTCTGAGTAAATTTTAGGGATCTGCAAGTTTTCAATGCTTCTAGATGATACGATCCAGGGAGAGTTACTGCTCTTCTGGTCTAAGTTCTGGTCTTTACCCAAGAAAAACCTTTGGCCCTGGAATTGTGACCAGTTTTCCTACAATCTTTCAGTTTCAAGAGCTAGCCTGTGACTGCTCCCAGAAATCCTACTTTTTTTTTTTTTTTTTTTTTTTTTTTACCATGGAACTATAATCAGAACTTCTTATGAGTCATAGAGTTGCCAATAAGTGCCCACTACACCACTGATAGCAAAGGGTTCCCTTTAATCTCTTTCTGACTTCTTATATGACCCTTTTACCATCTTTGGACTAAGAACTTCCAAAGCTGCCACTGTTGCTGTTATACTCTCCTCTGAAGTCTACTATACTTGCCAGTACCCCAGGCTTGCTTCCACATTGGAGCTACTCCCACCAACCTCCTAAGTTATCTTAGACCAATGAAAAATATTTTGTTGCCTTTGCCATTTCAGGAAAAAATAATTTTGAAGTTTTTTGAGTGGGCATATTGGGAAAATTTGCCTTGTTTTCTTCCATGTACTGTACTTTAGCCATTTCTACCCCAACTACAGATAATTTTGGTTGAGGAAAACTGAAAGGATGTCTCTTGATTTTGTCAGGTGTTTTTATTAATACATTATCTTTTTAAATAATCACTTGGAACCAGATTAAAATTGTCAATTCAAATGAGAGATCTTTTTAATATAACATTTCATTAAGCAAAATTTACTAAATCTCGTATTTGCAAGATTACTTTATCTAACTCCAAATTTAGGACTTCACCATTTATACCTATTAAATTAAATTTTGTTTATTTTTTCATAGATCTATATTTCTAATTCTTTTCCCCCTCATTATGTTTTTCAAAATACCTTTTTTTTTTTCTATACCAGCTTTCTATCATGTAACAATGACAACAACAGAAACAGCAACAAGCACTTGTATAGGGCCAACTATATGCAGACACTGTCCTGTATTTTCCAAATATCTCTTATAATTCTCTCAAGAACTGTGTAAGATAGGTATTATTCTATCCTTGTCTTACAGATAAAGAAACTGAGGCAGCTAGAAGTTCAGAGGCTGGATTTGAATGGAGTCTTTTTGATTTCAGTCTCCAATACTGGTCAAAAATATGAAATTATGGGCCAATGTGTGACATAATGGATAGACCATGTGGATCTTGAGCAAGTCATTTACCTAATCTGAGTTTGTAGAATGGATTCATTTGTAGAATGAGTTAGCTATAGCATCTATCTCACAGAGTTGTTAAGAGGCTCAAATGAGATCATATTTGCCAAGCATTTAACAAATGCCTTGCACATAACAGACACTATATAGTCTAGCAAGCTATTAGCATTGATGATAGCTATATTACACAATATTGCAGAGAGTATATATTATTTATGTCATCATCTAAATGGTTGATTAAAAAATGTTGAATGGGACAAAATTAAATACAGACATTTTCAATGTATCACAGGAGATCTGTCAAGCTGCCATCAATTCAGTATACATGTTTTTGTACTCAGAACTTAGAGGTTATCACACTCACCCCCACCCCCATTTTAAAGATGAGGAAATTAAGGCTCAGAGTAGTTAAGTGATTTGTTCAGGTTGACATAAATGATAAGGCTCTGAATATAAATTGACAAAATCACAGAGTTTGAGTATTGGTAAGGGATCTTAATGACCATCTGATCCCGACCATATGGAAAGTAAAGTCCATTACAACATATGTGAATTTAATCAAGATCATCTTATTATTGAAAAGAGCAACGTCCCATCAGATTTGACTATCATATAATCTTCTTGTTACTATGTACAATGTTCACCTGGTTCTACACAATTTACTTAGCATCAGTTAATGTAAGTCTGTCCAGAGCTTTCTGAAATCATTTTGCTGATCATTTCTTATAGAAAAATAATATTCCAAAACATTCATATACTATAACTTATCTAGTCATTCTTCAGCTAATGGCATCTACTCAATTTCTAGTTCCTTGCTACTTCAAAAAGAATTGCTACAAACATTTTTGCACATGTGGGTCCTTTCCTGTCTTTTGAGGTCTCTTTGGGATACAGACCCAGTAGACATACTATATTTACAGATACAGTAGAGATCAAAAGGTATACATGGCTTTATAGTCCTTTGGGCACTAGAATGATTGAATTAGTTCACAACTTCACCAACAGTTATTAGTGTCTTGGTTTTCTCACATCCCCTCCAACATTTATCATTGTATTTTCCTCTCATATTAAAGAATCTGAGAGATATGAAGTGGTCCCTCAAAGTTGTTTTAATTTGCATATCTCTAATCAATAGTGATTTAGATAATTTTTTAATATGACTAGAAATGACTTTAATTTCTTTGTCTGAAAATTGTCTATATCCTTTGTCAATTGGGGAATGGCTTTTATTCTTATAAAATTTGAGTCATTTCTCTATATATTTTAGAAATAAGGCCTTTATCAAAACACTAACTATAAAAATTGTTTCCCAGCTTTCTGCTTCTCTTCTAATCTTGATTAAATTGGTCTTACTTTTAAATTTAACGTAATCAAATTGTCCATGCAAAATCATTTAATCATTTAAAAATATTTGCTTCTTTCAAATGCTCTGCACCATACTTTCATTAAGTATTTTTTTAGATTTCTATGCAGATGTGTTTATTATTGATAGAAAATGTTTCTCTTACTTACATCTACACATATCTCTAAAATCTATCTACACACACACACACATATACATATGTATATATATGTGTATACACACACACACAGATAGGTATATTTTCTTTTTCCACTGGCACATTCTAATCATGACCATTTCACCAATTTCTGACAACTATGAGGTTATATCTGTGTTTATATGTTAGAATTCCTCCCTTTCCCACTTTGTTTCCATTTTCATTTTCCCTATTTATAACATCAACATTTGAACAACAAACATTACTGGCATCCTTACTAGAAATTCCATCCAATTAATTTTCAGATATTTTTTATATTTCAATGGATACCTGTGTCATGTTCATAAAACTCTCTCCAGTACACATTAAAAAGTAGTAAGGAGCAAGAACTTAATCAGAGGTACAGTCCAGCCCTATTTTGATTGAACCTGAATTATTAGATTTACAGATTCCTCTCTTGGTTAATTGACTTGGTAACAAAACAAAGGATACCAAGAGCAATAATGATACATAAGCAAATGAAAGGAAGGAAAAACAGATCTATCCATAATTAAATCTTCTTTTCCATCTTTACTCCAGCTTACATGCATCATGCATCAAAGCAGCACATAAAAAAAAATCAATATACTACCAAAGCTACTGAGATATTGCCATAGTTCTTGCTGTGACTTTCTCCAATGAAGATTCAAATCTGAACATACTCAAAGACAATAGAAATAGGTCTATCCTACTATATGTGCTAGTGATGGCATTTGTTTTGTGTTTCTATAATTAGATAAATGCAGCCTTTATAACAGAGACATCATAATTATACATGAATGCAGCCTTTATAACAGAGACATCATAATTATCCATGAAGCAGATTTACCTTTTCCTTTACTGGTCATATAGGTCTTAGACTCAAGTGTCATTGCAATTATATTTATCCTAGTTGGTGGAAGATACATTCTATTTCTTGCCAGCAGTTCTTTAAAACTAGTTTTATAAGTCATGATGCAGAAAAATAATCTTGTTCTTTAATGCCATCTATAAAGTAAGGTATCACTTCTATTACTTCTTATTCAAAGTCATCACTTTTACTTGAATAGAAGATGAAAACACTACCCCTTCCCTAAACCCAAGCAGTTTTGCTTACTAACTAGGACTTCAAAATCACTAGAAATGTGATAGAATATAATTTACTAATTAAAGTAATAATAATTATTACAATAGACAAAATCAATGTTACATTAATGAATCAGCAATGAACTATAACAGCTGTCACATAATTGTAGTTTATGACAATAATCAAAAAAATCATGTAACTGCAAGCAAGAAAACATGAAAAATATGACTTTAAAGTAAACAGGAAACAAGTAAGGATTCTGAAAATGTTTTCAATTTTGTTAGTGTGAAATTTTTCTGTGAAAATCATCAAGTTACCAAGCTGTAAAGATACAGATAAAGACCTTCAGATGGGGAAAGGCAAATATTTAAGACTAGAAAGAAAAGGTCATCACATTGACTAAAGAACAGGCAAAACTATAAACAAAATGGGGAAAATTGATCTAATTTTAGCACAATACCAATTAGGGAAAAAGCATGCATAAGGAACTGGTTTCTGTATAAAAGATTTGAGCAAAATTTATTGGGATGATTTGTATTAGAATAAAACAGTTAAAGTGAAATAGAGTTCCTTGAGAATTCACACAACAGAAGTTGCTTTTCCCAAAAAGACTCCTGTTTATCTTTCTTCAGTAAATGCTTGCTACAAAATGCTAATGATCTTTGGGTTGTGTATGATTAAAAGAATGCAATGTGTGCTTGAGAACCAAGATGGTAGAATATAAGCAGCAACCTGAATTAACTTACCCCACATTTCTCTTCAAATAACTTTAAAATAATCCCTCAAATAACCTTGTGGAACAGCAGAGACAGCAGAAGTTCAGAATGAGATGTAAGACAACTGAGGCTAGCAAGAGAAATCTGTTACTTCAAGATACATGTCAGTATAGAGTACATGCTGCAGCAACAGTTTGGGGCCTTGGGAATATCTGTTATAGGCACAATAGCAGCAGCTCTAGAAACTTCCAGTCTAGAAATGATGAATTGTACAACTGGTCACAAAGAGATTCCAAGAAATTGCAGCTGGCACTTATTGACAATTTTACTGCCCATATATTATTCTGAGTTGTAGTTTCAGGACAGAGAGTAGTACTCATAGGCATTCACAAGGGGCATTGTTCATAGTTTCAAGGCAAAGAGGAACTCTAATATTTGTGGCTACAAAATAATAGGTGAATTATTTGTATGAGGAAAATTAATGCTTATGGTCCTTCCTAAGTAAAGAGAGTATAGACAAAGAAAGCAGTGATTACACCTTTATCTGGATGACGCCACTAAAAGTCTCTAGACACCCAAAACTAGCTCTGAAAACAGAAGTAAAAAAAAAAAATTCTGTGGCTTTGGATAGTGGCTTTTCAGCCCTAGGTAAATTGAACCCAATTTAACATAAAATTCAAAGCTAAGAAATAGGCTGGGAAATTTAACAAAAAAGAACATGAACAAAAGTACTTAACTATAAATAATTACTGCTACAGGAGCAGGGAAGACCAAAACATAAACTCAAAGGAGAAAACAATGTGAAGATAGCTATAAGTAAAGATAAAGAAAATGTTAATTGAATTAAAACCCAATAAGCATTCCTGGAAGAATTAAAGAAAGAGGTAAGAGTAATAAAAGAAAAACTGGGCAAAAAAATGAGGGTGAAGCAAGAAAATTATGAAAAGAGAATTAATACCTTGGTAAAAGAGACCCAGAAAGTTTCACCTTTCAAAACAAAATTGATCCATTGGCGAGAAAAATAAAAAAAAAATCACAGAAGTAGAGAACTTTTAAAATAATAGGATAGAACAAATGAAAGAGACAGCACAAAATACACTGAAGAATAGAATTCATTAAAAAGCATAATTAGGCAAGCTGAAGGTAATAATTCCACAAGACATCAAAAACATTAAAACAAAGGCAAAAAATTTTTAAAAAAAGCTAGAAGAAAATGTGAAATATGGAAAAACAATTGATCTGGAAAACAGATCACTGAGAACTAATTTAAGCATTATGGGATTACCTGCAAACCATAATCCCAAAAAGAGGCTAGAAATCATATTTAAAGTAATAATGAGGAAAATTGTCCTTATGTCTTAGATCCAGAGGATAAAATAGAAATAAAAAATATACACTGATAGCTTCTTGAAAGAGATTACAAAAGTAAAACTCTCAGAAAAATTATAATAAAATTACAGAACTCTTAGGTCAAAGAGAAAATATTTCAAGCTTTTAGAAAGAAACAATTCAAATACTGTGGAGTCACAGTCAGTATTACACAGGATTTAACATCTTCCATGTAAAAGGAATGGAGGGTTATGATGTGTTACTTTGGAAGTAAAAGGAGCAATGATTACCACCAAGAATTACTTCCCCAGAAAAACTGAGGACCATACTTCTGGAGACAGGCAGAGCCAAGATGGTGGAGAAGGCCCACATGACTCACCTCTCCTGCCCTCAAGACCAACATTAAATTCAGCCTCAAAAATAGCACTCAAGTGGTAAAACCCACGAAGACTAGGACAACAACTCACCAGCCAAAAAAATCTGGAATTTCATCAGAAAAGGTTTGTCCTGAGCGGCCGGAGAGAAGATCAGTGCAAGCAGGGAGAGAACCAGGCAGGAATATGTACAAACCCCAAACTGGAAGTGACAGCACAGATCTCTGCACAATCTTGCAGCCCCAATCCACAGTACAGGGCTTTTCCTTGGGGCAGTTGCAAGGCAGAGGGGCACCAGCCTGGGGCAGCCTCTAATCTGCACAGTGAAGGGCTTGGCCTGGGACAATGGAACTTTTGCAGGGCAATTTGCTTCCCGGCAGAGATACTTCTGGCTATTGGCTGGTCAGCTGCTAAAACCCACAACCCCACGGGGGCTTTGGTCTTGGTTAGTGACACTTTCACTGCTTAGTCTCCAGCCTTAGGGCAGTCACTAAACCATACAGTGGGGTTCTCCACTGAGCACTTCCATAGCTCAGCCATGCTGAATCACTTCTGGTTGGGGGAGGGGGAACTTTTACCCAGAGCACTCCCATACCTAGTGGCCTGAAGCCTGTTTACATCTTTCTCTGCTTTGCAGAGGAAGCTGGTAACCCCTTTGCCCTGAAAGCAGACACTAAAGGTTTTTAAAAATAACTAAAAAAATTAAAAGGATAATCAATAGCTTCTATACAGAAAAAGAGGAGGTTTGCATCCCCAAGGAAACTAATAGTAAACAGTCTCCAGACAATACTCCAAAGTTACATAACACTCTCCTAGAAGATACCATTAAAAGTCTCAAAAGAGAGTTAGAAGAAAAATGGGGAAAGGAAAGAGAAGCTTTGCAAGAGAGCAACAACTTTCTGAAATATAAATTGGAAAAGGTAAAAAATTCCTAGGAAGTGCAGGGAAACAGAATTTGTGAATTGGAAAAAGTAAAAAAAAATCTCAGGAAAGTAAGAATTGTAAATTGGAAAAGATAAAGAATTTTCAAGAAAGTAAGATCCATGAATTGGAAAAAAAGAAAATAATTCACTAAAACAAATTAGTGAAATGGAAAAAAAATTCCATAGAACAAAACAACTCATTTAAAAACTCAATTGGACATATACAAAAAGAATTTAAAAAGCTAATGAAGAAAATAATTCATTAAAAATCAGAACTGAACAAATAGAAACTAATGATTCATTGAGACAGCAAGAATCAGTCAAGCAAAACCAAAAAAAAATGATAAATTATTAAAAAAAACCAAAACATGAAATATTTACTTGGAAAAATGACAAACCCGAAAAGTAGATCTAGGAGAGATAATCTGAAGATTATTGGATTTTCTGAAAATTATGATGAAAAAAAGAGCCTAGATACTATTTTACAGGAAATCATCAAAGAGAACTGTCCAGAGGTAATAGAACCAGAAGGTAAAATAGGCATTGAAAGAATTCATCGAACACCTTCTGAAAAAGACCCTAAAATAAAAACTCCAAGGAATATTGTGACCAAATTTCAGAACTATCAGATTAAGGAAAAAATATTACAAGCAGCCAGAAAAAAAAAAAAACAATTCAAATACCAAGGTGCCACAATAAGGATCACCCAAGATCTAGCTGCCTCCCTTAAAGGATTGAAGGGCCTGGAATCTGATATTCTGAAAGGCAAAAGAACTTGGAATGCAGCCAAGAATAAACTACCCAGCCAAATTGAGCATTTTCTTCCAGGGAAGAAAATGGGCATTTCATGAAACATATGAATTCCATTTGTTTCTAAGGAAAAAAAACTAAACCAAATTTTTGATCTCTAAACATAGGGCTCAAGAGATGCAGAAAAGGTAAAAGTAACTCTTGAGAATTGTATTTCTGTGGTGGATATACAAAAAGACTACATATATAATTTGATTTTACTGTATAACATAAAAAAGGGAAGTAGATATGGAAAAGGGATAATGTCAGAAAAGGGGGAAAGAGGGGATAAAAAGAGGGAAACCACATCCCACAAAGAGGCAAAGGAAACTAATCATATCTGAGGGATGTTTAGAGAACATTGTGTGAATCTTACTCTCATCAAATCGGCTCAAAGAGAAAATAATTGACATACTTGTTTTACAGAAAATTTTCTCTCACCTCATTAAAAAGGGAGAGGAAAAGGGAAAAGGGAAAGAGTAATAAGGGAAGGGTACAAGAAAGGGGAAGAAATTCAAAGGGGGGAGGGAGGCATCCTAAACAGTGTGAGCGGCGTGATACAAGTGGGGCACATAAGATTAAAACTGGGAAATAACGTTGGGGGGGCAAATAAAAGAAAAGCATAATCTGGGGATAATAAGATGGCGGAAAATACAGAATTAGTAATTTTAACCGTAAATGTGAATGGGATGAACTCTTCCATAAAGCGGAGGCAGATAGCAGACTGGATCAAAAGTCAGAAACCTACAATATGTTGTTTACAGGAAACACATTTAAAGCAAGGAGATACATACAGAGTAAAGGTAAAAGGCTGGAGCAGAATCTATTATGCTTTAGGTGAAGTCAAAAAAGCAAGGGTAGCCATCCTTAACTCAGATCAAGCAAATGCAAAAATTGATCTAATCAAAAGAGATAAGGAAGGAAACTATCTTGCTAAAGGGTAGCATAAACAACGAAGCAATATCAATATTAAACATATATGCACCAAGTGGTATGGCATCTAACTTCCTAAAGTAGAAGTTAAGAGAGTTGCAAGAAGAAATAGACAGCAAAACTGTAATAGTGGGAGATCTCAATCTTGCACTCTCAGAATTAGACAAATCAAACCACAAAACAAATAAGAAAGAAATCAAACAGGTAAATAAAATATTAGAAAAATATAGGGTGTAATGTCCCAAAATTCAGAGGCTTTGTGCAGGGGTTTTCAGAGATACTTTCAAGGACATGTTAGTTTTTACTTCTTTCAAGATGGTATGATCTAAGGAGAGGTGTCTTTACTACTCTTCTGATCTGTGTTCTGCTGTTTGAGTGATCACGTGCACTTTTTTTAGTCCTGTATCTGTCATGAGGGTCCCTTTATTACTGTAACTGCCATCTCTCTCTTGTGCTAATGCTCCTCCTCACTCTGGAACTGCAACACACTATTGCAAATTGTATTCCAGGATGGGCAAAGCCAGAATCCTACTCGATGCCAGCAAAGAGCCTTTGTAATCTCCTTTGGACCTGTTGGTCAAGCTCCTTCCTGATGCTGCTGATGGACAGTGACTCCCAAGGCCTGTTGTTAGTTCCTTGAAGCCAGGACTGTGTTGGTACCCTCTGTACCAGACTGTGCTCCGTTCCCATCAGGTGTGATAGATTTTTCATACTGACCTTCTAGGGCTGAGAAGCCTGGGAATTGCCAGCTCTGCCACTAATTAAGTTGCCCCAAAGCTTGCTGCTGGTTTTCTGAGGCCAGAACTACACTGATGCAGCCTATGCTTGACTGTGTTCCACTTTGACCCTGGTACAGCAGACCTTTTCTGCTGATCTTCTAAGCTATCTTGTGCTAGAAAATTGATTCATGTTGTCCTTTTGTGGATTCTGATTCATTTGAATTTGCTTAGATTCTTTATTTACATTTATATAGTTATATTTTATTTGGATAGATTTTAGGAGGGGGAGCTCAGATTAGTTCCTGCTTTACTTTACTATCTTGAATTCATCTCTGGGCAAATATTTCTCTTCAGGCTTGAGCCTCCTCTCACTATCACCTAAGATTGAATTCATAACAATATCTGAAATTTGGTGCCATTATTATCCTCATTTTATAGATCATAAATCCTAGTCGTAGAGAAATTAGGTAAGTTATCCAGTGTTATACAATTTATTTAATGCCTAAACTAGGGTTGAAACTCATGTCTTCCTGATTCCAAATCCAGCATTAACCATAATGTCATCTAGATGCCTGGATAGGTGAGATATCTGATTTTTTTAATATATGAAATCCTGATGGAGAAAATTTGCTCTGTTCTACCTCCTATGTGCTTTAAAGTCCTAAGGAGTTGTTTCGAGGTACAAAGAGGTTAAGTCATTGATCCAGGATCACAGAGTCAATAATTGTTTGATGCAAGATTTGAATCCAAGTCTTTCTCATACTGAGACCTAGCTCCCTATTCACTGTTAGACTTCATCTACAAGTAATTATAGTTTAATAATGTCTGTTGAAAAAATAAGATATAAATGACCCAGCTCCCTATTCACTATGTTAGATTATCTCTTCATCTATAAGTAATTGTAGTTTAATAATGTTTTTTGAAAAAATAAGATATAAGTTAACAGCTATAAATTTGTTTGGTGTTGCTTCTTGGATTCAAAATAGTTATTAATTCTTGGAAATTGTAATCACATGTTGATTGGTAGTTTATTTTAATCTTTTTTCCATTTCAGTTTGGGGACATTGATAATGTGACAGAGATATCATCTGAGTTGGCTTTGATGGTATCATTCATTCCTACATCGGGTGAGGATCAGTCAGTGGGTTTGATCAGTCTCAGCAGGCTCTCTATCAGGTCCCAGACAAACACCACAGAAAGACAGGATACCTACTGATTAACTATATTAAGTATGCAAATGTAGTCTCAGCTGCACCCTTAATCAGAGAACCATCAACCACCAGGAGTCCCTATTTCCTGCTTATGTTATTGAGATTTCATCATCTTTCTAAAATCTGTGAATGTTCCTTATTGTGCTATTGGGTTTGAAATGTAGCTTCCATTTCAGAATGTTCATTCATCTTCTGTGGGAAGATCCTTATATACATTGTATGACTTCAATAACTCTGAGATTTTTCTTTTCTATTGTTTCTTATACTTTCCAACTTCTTGACACTGGCTTTATTACTTTGGTTTAAAGGCCAATTTTGCCACCAAATTAGTTGTATGAAGTTGCATATGGCATTTTACCTCTCTTGATTATCGAGTTCCTTACCTGCAAAATAGAGTAGGAAATCTCTAGGGTTTCCCAAATGCTACATGTCAATACATATTTTTATTGACAAAGCATTTCAGAAAAAAAAAAAAAAAACTACTATGTTTAAGTCCTGATGCTAGGTTCAGAATACAAACGTGAGTAATTCCCCATACAATAGGAACTCACAATCTAGAAGATATATAAATTATTAAAATACAAAGTAGAACATTATAAGCAAAACTCAATAGATTTTATAAGCCATTAAATTAACTTCTAGGAGGACAATATCATGTGAGGCTTTATAGAGTATGTGGAATTTAGTCAGAACCTTAAAGGAAGGATTTCATTAGTAAGAAAAGGCAGAAAGAAAGTACCCAGTCTTCCAGACTTGATATGAAATATCCCAAGAGATGACAGATAGTTAGGGCAACTGAAATTCAGAATTGTCAAGTTTGGTTTTAATATAGAATGTATTCAAGCATATAATAATGAATAAGACTAGAAAGTGTGGCTGAATCAGGATATGGAGAGTTTAAAATTTTAGGCTAAGGAATTTGTATTTTATATATATATATATATATATATATATATATATATATATATAATATATATATATATATATATATATATATATATAAAATACAAATTCTTTGTGTATATATATATATATATATATATAAATATATATAAATATATAATATATAAATATATATATATATATATTAGGCAGAAGGATGTATTGAAAAATTTTGAGTAGGATAGTCATGGCATTGGAGTTGTTAAGTAACTTGGCGATATTGTGCAGTATTGTAAAGTCTAGGCTAGCTCCCCAGAGGCCTCAGGAACAGCTGGAGTCAGGTTAAGTAAAAGTCCTTGGTCTTTAGGGGGAGAAGTGAAGGAAACAGACAAACTGCCACAGGCTTGCCACCAACCTTTCTCCTCCTCATCCTGCCTAAAAGTAAAATCTGGCTTGTCTCACTCCACCCTGTAATCCTTGCCTACAATTATCTGTATACACCAAACATTGAGCCAGCACAAAACACTGAGAAGGGCCATTTTTCCAAATATATGCTAATAGAATCATTGTCCAATAGATAATTAGCACTAAGTGCTCCATTGTCTGATTCAAGCACACCTTTTAAGAGTTTCAGCACTTTACATCTCTTTCTTTTGTTTTAGAACACAGATGGTCATACTATCCCTGACTTCTCAGGGAGGTGAAAACACTGAAAAGGAGATCACACTCTGCCCTTAACTTCTCAGGAAGGGAGGTGAAACTATTAAAAAGGAAATGATCATGCCCTTCCTGACTTCTCAGGAAGAGAGATGAAAAACACCAAAGGGAAGTGAGGAGTCAAGCCAGACACTGTTAGCAGGTTTCTGGGCTGAAGGATCTTACTAGAAACAGGTAGGCACAAACCTATCAGCATGGGAGGTATTACACAAGCACAAAGCAACAAAGCACAGGCTATTAGTGATGGCTCTCCCCACAGCTGATGCAGGCTCAATGTGGTGTAACAAACATAAATTGTATATGTAAGTAGTGATATAATAAACAATATGAATCAACATAGTATTGTAAAAGATTTCTAGAAGGCCTAGAAGGAGGGTATGTAAATATCAATCACACATACACCTCCTTCAGCAGCCAAGAGAGTCCCAAACCAATCTATTGTCCATTGTTTCACGTGTTAAGGAATCCAATGATCCCCGCAAGTTTTTGAAGTCCTGCAACAGTCTTTTTTATGCATTAGGGAATCCAATGATTCCTACAGATTTGAAAATCCTGCAAAAGTCTTATAATTTCTCAGGAAATCCAATGATTCCTGAGGTTTTTCAAGTCCTATAACAGTCTTATCAGGTCTCAGAGAATCCAATGATTCCTGAGTCAATTGCCATAACTGCCAAGCTCTTTCAGTAGTGGGCACAGTCAGCGGCAGAACCACCTGATGTTTCTTGAGTCTTCTCCTTTTCTTCCAGGGTCTTCTCTTTTTCTGTCTCTCTCCAAAGGACGAGACAAATATGGCTCATTGGCACCCATCTAATTCCTTCTCCATCTGTAGAGATAAAAGCAAACCCTCTTCCTCAAGCAGTTACCTTATCTGGTCCCTTCCATTCACCACTTTATGGATCTCTCCACATCATCTAGCAATTATCTAAAGATAGTGGAGCTGCTCACAAAGGACACTGCCTTTCTGGTGGGTTATAAAACCTGTCTGCCAGAGCCAGTGCATCTTTGTCAAAAATCAAGAAGTTAATAAAATAAAGAGCTAAATTTAGAAGTTCTCTAGGGTTACCTGTGGCTCCCCCTTTCTTTTGTTTTTGGAGGACTGTCTTAATGTCTGTTTCTCCTCTCTACTATTGCTTATCCTTGAGGATTAAAGGGTATGCCAATGATGTGTAAAATCTTATACTGTGCACAAAAGTATGCAAAATGTCTAGAAGTAGTATATGCAGGTCTATTATCTGTTTTTATTGCTTTATAACTTTAGTGCTATTATGGCACACCCATAATTGCAAATGCTTGTATAAGGAAATCAGTGACCACTTGGGTGTCTCTTTTGCTGCTTGTATTGCAAAAGTGAATCCTGAAAAGGTGTCTACCACAACAATGACAAAAGACAGACGACCAAAAGATTTATAATGGGTCACATCCATTTGCCAAATTTCATTGGGTCTCAAACCACAAGGGTTCTTCCCTGGAGGAAGGGTAGGAGCGTGGAAAGGAAGGCAAGCTGTACAGCCTTTTATTATGCACCTAGCTTCCTTTCTTGTTATTCCAAATTGCAAAGGTAAAGCTCCAGCAGCCTGATGATATTTAGAATGAGTTTCTTGGGCGTCCTGAAATAAAGAAATATTGGCCAACATGATTAGAAGGCTATCTACTTTTGAATTACCATCAAAAATAGGACCTGGAAGTCCACTATGAGAGTGGAAAGGCAAGATATAAATCTTACCTGGATGCTTTCTCACTTGCTTTTGAAGTTCTTAAAGAGCTGATATATATTGGAAGCTACAAATTTTATTTGGGTTATGGCAATTCTTTGTACCACACCTACTGAATAGGCTGAATCAGATGTTATTTTTATATATCCTTGATAATAAGTAAGAGCTAGAATAATTGCATACAATTCATTCTGCTGAGTAGACTGAAAAGGAGTTCTGACTACTTTCTTTATAATTAAGTCACAAGAGTATATAGCACCAATAATATGTTTGGATGCATCTGTAAAGATAGTTGGTCCTTTAAGAGGAACTTTAGAAACCTTTTCTTCAAGAATCCATCTCCAATTATGTAATAGTTTGGTTATCTTTAATTGAGCCCCGTGTGTAAAATTTGGAGCTGTGGCCAATAAAATTTGCCATTCTGGGATGTTTTCACAACATATATTAATTTGTGCATTAGTATAAAAGGTGTATATCTTGTTAGGTCTTATCTCAGATAATTGTCCTGCTCGCTTAATGGCCTTTAATAAAATTCTAGCCACAAGCCCTGGGTAAGGAGGGCTTTGGTCTGGTTGTGCTGGGAGGTTCACTCATTCTATCTGTCTCCTTAATGACGAACTGCTGTGGGTGCCTATTTTGTAGCAAAAACTGATATTTCCAAAGGTTGTTGAGTGAGTTTTTCAACCACATTTAAATAAAGCCAGTTCAACTTTTCTCAAAGACTCTTGAGCTCCTTTTGTAAGCTGGTGTGGTGAGTTTAAAGCACTATCTTCCCTTAAAATGTCATATAATGGTTGCAATTGCTAGGTGTCAAGCCTAACACTGGACACATCCATTGGATATCTCTTATCAATTTCTGAAAGTCATTTAAGGTGCTTAGCTTCTCTGTTCTTAAGGAAATTTTTTGTACTATAAGCACCTTAGGATATACTTCATATCCTAAATATTGAAAAGGAGCATGTCTTTGAATTTTTTCTGGAGCTATATGCAATTTGCAGTTCTTTAGTGTTTTTATGATCTTTTGTAGACATGCTTCTAACATTTGTTTCTCAGGTGCACATCCCAATATATCATCCATGTAGTGTAATAACATTACTTTTGGAAATGCTTTTCATACTGGAGTAAGAACAGCAGCAACATACATTTGACACATAATAGGGCTGTTTTTCATTCCCTGTGGCAAAACTGTCCATTTATATCTTTTATAAGGCTCATCTAAGTTAGAACTGGGTACTGAAAAGGCAAATCTTTTCATATCCTTTTTATCTAAAGAGATAGAATAGAAACAATACTTAATGTCTATAACCCAAAGAGGCCATTCTCTAGGCAATTGAGTAGGAGATGGAAGTCCAGGCTGAAAGTTCCCTTAGTTTCTATCTGTTCATTTACTTTTCTTAAATCAGTCAACATCTTCCATTTTCCAGATTTCTTTCTTACAACAAATATTGGGGAATTCCAAGGACTTAGAGAAGGTTGTAAGTGTCCTTGGTCAAGTTGCTCCTATATTATATTTAATAAGGCCTAAATTTTATCTTTGGCTAAGGGCCACTGTTCTATGCACACTGATGTATCAGTTTTCCATTGAATAGGAATAAGTGAAAGTGTTGGCAGGCCTTCAATGGCAGCTGTGCCTAAAAAACCAAAATATTCATTTATAATCCTAATTATTTTAAAATGTCTCTTCCCCACATATTCATAGGGAGTTTTCAACTATAAAAGGAGTAAAAACTCCTGTTTTGCCTTCAGAAGTCCATCTCAAAAGGGTAGTGCTAACTTCAGCTGCTATTGATCCTCATATGCCATACATATGAATGTCTGCCTTACTCTTTGACCAATGACGGGGCCAGTTGGCACCTCTAATTACTATATGATCTGCACCTGTGTCTATCAATCATTCTAATGATATGCCATTTATATAAATACTGAGCATAGGTCAGTCAGCTATAACTCTGCAGTCCAAAATATTCCTGGATTGTGTTGCTTGGAGTCAGAATCTGGGAAACTATCACCAGATTCCTTCTTAAGAGTCTGTATCAGTAAACCTGATGTTACTACTTCTCCTGGTTGATAAGTCACACTTTGTCTACTGTATTAGTGACTGGAATATTATCTATACATTCCCCAGTTTCCCACGTCAATGTATGGATGAACACTGTTTGGTAAGTACTTTCTGGAGGTGAAATGGTCAAGCCTACTGTGCCTGAAGGCAAGAGATCCATAGGCTGGAGAGGAACAGATTTCACTTCTCCAGGGAGTATGTCAGTAGTGCCAGCTGCGTACAACTTTATTCTCCCTAATTGTAATTCCTTTCTCCCATCAGATTGCTTCCTGGGTGATTGGTCATATCTGGGTATTGAACTTCTAAGTGCTCTCTGGGTGTAGCATTGGCTTCCATCATGCCCCAAGTATATTTTGTTTTGGGCCTTGAGGTTAGGCCCCCCAATCCCGTTTCTCTGAATCAGTCTACAATCTACATGGAAGCATCTGTTGCATTTTGGACATGGGGTTTTGGGTCTTGTTCTCTCACCTTGTTTTCTCACTCTGTCTCTATGCCAACATTGAGCTTTCAGATGGCCTATTTTACTACATTGAAAGCATTGATGAGTCTCTCTGGAAGTCCCTTGCCAAAAGGGAGCCTGTCTTCCCATGTTCAGATCTTGGGAAGTCTGAATCATAGCCTGGCTATAAAAGGTATTTGTACCCACTGTGGCACAATGTCTTATGAGCTCCTCTAAAGGAGCATCTTTGTGTAGTCTTAGTATAATTCTTTTACATATTTCATTAGCATTTTCTTTAGCAAACTGCCTTATCATAATTTCTGTTTCTGCATTTTCACTGATAGTTCATATGACAGTTGTCTGCAAACATCCCACAAAATCAGCAAAGGATTCATTTGGCCCTTGTTCTATTTTTTGTGAAGGCCTCTCCTCTGTTCTGTTTACTTGGGATAAAACTCCATGCTTTGACAGCAACAGCAGCAATTTGCTCATATGCTGCTATGGGGTAATTAAACTGTGCTGAAATATCTGCATAATAACCTATACCCATTAGTTGGTCACAAGAGATTGGAGTATTAACTTCAGTTTGCCTATTTCCTTTGGCTCATAACCTACAGAGTTCACTGTATTCAGAGAGCCATAACAAGTTTTGTCCAGGTTCTAAGCATGTCCTTGCTATAGATTTCCAATCACTAGGAGTTAAAATTTCATAAGCCAAATATTGTAATAACATCTTAACCTAAGATGATGTAGCCCCATAAAGAGTGCAAGCCTTTTTTAGGTCTTTCATGATTTCTAGATCAAAAGGTATGTATCTTTTGTTTTCTTGACCTGAAGAGTCAAGCTGTTCAATCACAGGATACATTTCTATTCTCAAATCAGCTGCATTCTGTCTTTCTTCTTTGGTTTTAAGTAGTGCCCTTTGTAATCAAGTCATAGAAGGGGGGCAGATTGCTGGTGATATCCCTGACCCTCACACTCATCCTTCTCCCTCCACCCAGGAAGGTGAAGTTGATGGCGGGAGGGGAGCTCAAGAATCTGCTCTAGTGTAGATAGAGTTGAAGCTGGGATGTGAGAGTAAGAATCACCACACTCTTCAAGTTCACTTAAATCCTCATGCCCTCTGGTGATATTGCCATTAATCTCTGCTTTCTATTCCTCTTTTTCCTCACACTTCCTCATCTGGCTATCCTTAAAACTTTTCTTTTTTCTATAATTTGCAGGATTCTTTAAAGCCCGTTGTATTAAGTTGTACATATAGAATGTTTCCTTGGAAATTGAATCAAGATCATTATCACTGTAATATTCACATAATTGATCTACTGGTTTCCAATATATGCCTCTATTTCTTTTTTCTTGAAGAACCAAGGAGACATGCATTCTAATGTATCCACAAGTTCATCAATCTGCTCCCAAGTTAGAATTAAACCCTGTCTCTTTATTAGTCTAAATATGCTTCCTGTAGATTTCCCTAGGGGTAGGGGAGAATCTTTTCATAATATCTGCCCCATTTCACCTACAAAATGAGTTACTAGTTTAGCTCTTAACAGAGTAAGTTACTGTTTTTCTATTTAAATACTCACCCTATTTCCTGGTCACCAGGGACTTCTTCAGTGAAATTAGGGTCCTTGGTTCACATGTTGGGCACCAAAATGTGAAGTCCAGGCTAACTCCCTGGCTCCCTTAGGAGCCAGACAAACTGTCACCAACATTTCTTGTTCTTATCCTGTCTCAAAAGTAAAGTCTGGCTTTTTTTTTTACCCCACCCTCTAATCCTTGCCTACAATTATCTGTATACATCAAACATTGAGCCAGCATGGAACAGTAAGAAGGGCCATTTTTCCAAACATATGCTAATAGATTCATTGCCCAATAAGTAATTAGCTGTAAGTGCTTGGTTGTCTGATTCAAGCATACCTTTTAAGAGTTTCAGCCCTTTACACAGTATGACTTAATAAGGAAGAGGGGAAATACAAAGAAGTCAACTTGAAATTTAAGAGCTATTGAAGGTTAGATTAAGATAGTGGTAGAAGTAGAAAAACAGATTGGTGTAAGTGGCATCATTGAGTAAAATTGGAAGAAATTAAGAACCAATTGGATCTTGGTATGATTCACTGACTGAACTAGTATTTTTTACTATGTGGTTGACATTATGCATGAAGAAGAAAAATGGTTCCAAAAATTATTTTTATGGATTCCATTTTTGAAAAATGATGATACATTTATAGAAATAAGGAATTACAAAAATGGTGAAATTTTGAGGAATAGATAATGAATTCAACTTTAGGCTATTGAGTTTGAGTTTTCCTTGAAATATTTATATAAATATATTCACCAGATAGTTCGGTCAAATATATTGTGTATACCTATATATATAATTTGTAGTCAAATACATAATATTATATTTGTATAATACAAATATTAATCAATATATCTATTTGTATATATTTGTTCATTCATTCTTTGGGATGTGGGATTTTTGAACATGTTTGTACATAGAAGGAAAAGAATGAATAAAGAGGGAGAAATCAGAAATGCATGAAAGGTGCTCGCTGGGGATCTGAAAAGACAGAAGGATAATGTTAACATATATGACTACAAGATGTAGATTTCATTATGAGGTTCATTAACTCTTTTTTTTTAAAGTAGGAAACAAGGAGAAGATACCAGTTTAGAGAAGACAGGAGCCAAGGGAACAAAAATTTATTAAGTGCCTATCATATGTCAGGCATTGTGAACTTTGAAAATATTATCTTACCTATTTCTCTCAACTACTCACTTCTATATGCAATGTAGATGCTATTTTTGATCCCATTTTACAATTGAGGATGCTGAGTTAGAGGGAAATTAAATGACTTGCCCAGGATCACGTGGACAGTAAAGGTCTTAGGCTGGATTTGAATTCACATCTTCCTGATTCACGTCCAATGCTCTGTCTACTGTATCACCTATAGTAGGTCGAGTGGGAAAAAAATTGAGAAAGCTTATATCAGGTCTTCTGCATTATATTATTATCTTAATCCTCTCCAGCTGGATAATAGTTATATTATTAAGTAATATCATTTGACAGAAGGAAGGGGAAGGAAGAAGGAAGCAAGGGAAACATCTGGAAATCAAAATATTTTTAAAAATGAATGCTAAAAAATTCCTTGTAATGTTGTAATGCCAGAGAAACTGAGGCAAGATAGAAATTAGAGAGTTTTTAATATTTTATTTGCATTTCTGAGAGGAAGAGATTGTCTTAAGGCAGAGTAGAATCCATTTTGCCCCCAGGGTTGAATTGGACTTTTTTCTCAAGTATTCAGCATTGAATGTGAGATTCCAATGATTTTTATACAGTTCTAGTGATCAGGGGAAACAAAGGTAAGGGTTGGAGTTCGAACACTGGTGAGATGGAATTTCCAGGAAAGGACTGTCAATTCAGTTTTGATAGATTGTTGGTAGGACCAAAATTCTGATAAATTGGGAGTGAAGGAGGTAGTCAGCTAGAGACAAGTCTGAGAGATAGAGGAAGAGATTAGGTATCTGAGATAGGACATATGGAGTTTTATGACTCTTGCCAGAGTGACCAGATCTCCACAGCCCTCATTATCTCAATCCTAATGAATAGGAAAGTAGAATTGAAACCAGGGGGATTGTGGCAGAACAATTAAGGGAAATTGAGAATAATTTATGGAAACTGAGGCAGGGCAATTTAGGGAAACGGATACAGGACAATTTAGGGAAACTGAGGTAGAACAATAGAAGGAAACTGTGGCACAACAGTCTACCTGGGGAAAAAGTAGAGGACTATTATATGAAAAAAAAAAAGACAATTCAAATCTCATCTTCTGCAGGAGAGAACTTTTCTAGTCTGCTCTCCTGTCCCTACCCAGTGCCTTCTCTCTGAGATATCTTTCTATTTACATACTATTTATATCCATATATCTTATATACATAACATTATTTGCATATTTTCTGCCTATTATAATGTGAGTTCCTTGCGAACATATTTTTGCACTTCTTTGTATTTCCACATCTTAGAGTATTACTTAGTACTTTCTTGATTGGCTGATGAATAGGAACTTACTTTAATTGGAAGTCATAGTTATTAGGTAATTATCAGTTAATACCTTATTAATTTTTAGCTACCTGAAATTCAATGGCTCAATAACAAGGAGTTTGCCTCTGAATTCCTGATAAATGAATAAATGAGTTTTCAAATAATTCGCTCATTTTTCCTTCCTCAGTTAAGTAATGCAGTGGATAGAGTTTCAGGCCTGAAGTTGGGAACATCTGACTTAAAATCAGATCTCAGATATTTTCTATCTGTATGAGCCTGAGTAAGTCATTTAACTTTGTTGGCCTCAATTCCCCCCCCTCTGTTAAATGAGTTGGAGAAGGAAATAGCAAACATTCCAGTATCTTTGCTAAGAAATTTGAAAATGGAGTCACAAAGAGTCAGACCTCACTGAATAATAACACATTTTAATATAAATTCATTTAATTTATGATTACTCATGTGTGTGCATCTTTAAGGTCACTTTTAGTAATTATATCCTCAATTTATAAAAGTCATTTTCAAATATGAATCTGTATATGAGCTGGAAATTTTCCTGAAAGTTCATATGTTTATTAGTTACTTCCTTACTTCTCTTTAAAGCAAAAGTTTCTCATTATTGGATAGGATGCAGTAAATTAATTACCAATTGGCTATCTGCTTTAAAGTTCTGAAAATGTTGCTCCTGGAAATGGTAGTATATTGTAACTTGGAAACCTTTCCTGGAACAATGTTTGTAATGCTCTGGAAAAGAAAGGAGCCATGGAATTTTAAAAGATTGATGTGTTACTAAAACCTTTTGGCTAGTATTTGTAATGAGTCACTATCTTTTAATGTGGTTCCAGACTGATTGGATTAGACCAAAAGATCCAGGTGAAAATTCTTGATAGCTGGCAAGAAAAACTTCAAGGCTCTTATGTTTCTGGATGGCTTTCCTTAAATGTATTTCCTTTGTTAAGTTTCTGTATGTCTTTGTAAAATATAGTTTAACATGTTGTCCCTTCTACATATAGGGTATTTTTAAATATTTCTGTCCTTAAAGATCATGTATCAATTATTCATCCAACAACATGTATTGATTACCTTTTATGTGCAAAAAATATGCTTAGGGATACAAAGACAAAAAACTAATAATTTTCCCAAGAAGCTTAGGTACTGGGGAAAAAGATTATTTATCTAAATAAGTGGCAATTACAATTTGGAATTTGGAAACAGAATGGTGAAAATATTAATAGTTGTTGAGATCAGGATTAACCCCATAAAGGAAGTGGCAGTGTGGAGAATGGAAAACAATTGGGTTTGATTTGAACAGAGAATATGAAGAAGAATATTCAAAAATAAAAGCTTCAAAAGACACAAAGGAAAGAAGCAACACATTTTTGTATATCAAAAGACATAAGAAATATGGCAGACAAGTGAATTACTTATTTTTCTATTGAAGTGGTATACTGGATAGACTGTTGGTCCTAGAGTCAACATATGTTCAAATTTGGTTTCAAATACTTCTAAAATATGTGACCATATGCAAAGCTTCAGAATGCTACTTCAGATCTCTCACCTATAAAAGGGGTATTAAAAAAAACACAGCACTTTCTTCCCAGTTTTATCATGGGGATTTTTTTAAAAAAGATAATATTTTTATAATACTTTATAAATGCCAGCTATCATTATTATCTAAGAAGAAGAATAATTCACTGGAATTTTTTGAGTAAAGGAAACACTATTGCATCAGGAATACCAAGTTCCATGACTTCTATCTAACATAGCTACATCCAGGTAATTGTCAAGGACTTTTAATGTTGAGGAGCATGTCATCATTGACCTTCTAGCATAGTCACTGACTATTACCAACATTTGTAATATTTTCTTTGTTTGGGATCTCAGGTTGTAGAAAAACTTAAATGCATTAGTCTTCTCCTTTGATTCATAAAACATCCCAAAGGATTCATACACATAGAGAAGAGCACACATAAAAAAGTCACACAGGAACAATAGCTCTGTATAGGTATACTTCTGTCACAAAGAAGTCTTGCCTAGCTTTTGGCTTTTTTTTCCCCATCTTCTGACATACAGTTCAACTTTAACATTACAATGGCCCAGCTTTGGAATTCTCTCTCTCTCTCTCTCTCTCTCTCTCTCTCTCTCTCTCTCTCTCTCTCTCTCTCTCTCTTTCTCTCTCTCTCTCTTATTTTATTATTAGAGCTTTTTATTTACAAGATATATGCATGGATAATTTTTCAGCATTTACCCTGGCAAAACCTTCTGTTCCAACTTTTCTCCTCCTTCCCCCCAACCCTCCCTCAGAAGGCAGGTAGACTAATACATATTAAATATGTTAAAGTATATGTTAAATACAACATATGTATACATATCTATACAGTTATTTTGCCACACAAGAAGAATTGTGTAGAGGGCTGAAACTCCTGAGTCTTTGCACTGAGATCGATTTAAGCACTTAGGGCTAATTACCAATTGGACAATACTCTATGGGCATATGCTTGGAAAATGGTCCTTCCCACTATCCTATGTTGGCACAATGATTGGTATATCCAGAGGATTGTAGGAGGGAGTAGGGGGTGGAGTAAGACTAGTCAGAGACACACTTTGGCGGTAGTCGAGGGAGAAGGTGGTTGCGTCCTGTTCAATCCTGCATCTAAGGACCAAGAATAAAGACTAAGGACTTTTGCTTATTCTGACTCCGGCTGATTCTAGAGTGTCCTGAGGCTAGCACGGTCATCACAGAATTGGACTTTGAAATAAGGTAAAATTAACCTGAGAAGGAAATTGAAAATACAAGCAGATAAAAACATAGGGACTGCAAATACTATGTAGTGGTTCACATTCATTTCCTAGAGTTCTTTTGCTGGATGTAGCTGGTTCTATTCATTATTGAACAAATTGAACTGATTTGGTTCATCTCATTGTTGAAGAGAGCCACATTCATCAGAATTGATTATTATATAGTATTGTTATTGAAGTATATAATGATCTCCTGGTTCTGCTCATTTCACTCATCATCAGTTCATGTAAGTCTCTCCAGGTCTTTCTGAAATCTTCCTGCTGGTAATTTCTTACAGGACAATAATATTCCATAACATTCATATACCACAGTTTATTCACCCATTCTCCAATGATGGGCATCCATTCAATTTACAGTTTCTAGCCAGTCTGAGAGGTATGTAGTGGTATCTCAGAGTTGTCTTAATTTGCATTTCTCTGATTAATAATGACTTGGATTATCTTTTCATATGGCTAGAAATAGTTTCAATTTCTTCCTCTAAAAATTGTTCATATCCTTTGACCATTTATCAATTGGAGAATGGCTTGATTTCTTATAAATTAAAGTCAATTATATATTTTGGAAATGACATCTTTATCAGAACCTTTGACTGTAAAAATGCTTTTCCAGTTTATTGTTTCCCTTCGAATCTTGTTTGCGTTAGTTTTGTTTGTACAAAATTTGATATAATCAAACTTTTCTATTTTGTGATAAATAATGATCTCTAGTTCTTCTTTGGTCACAAATTCCTTCCTCCTCCACAGGTCTGAGAAGTCAACTATCCTATGTTCTTCTAATTTATTTCTAGTCTTATTTTTTATGCCTGGATCATGAACTCATTTTAACATTATCTTGGTGTACGGTGTTATGTGTGGGTCAATGCCTAGTTTCTGCCATAATAATTTCCAATTTTCCCAGCAGTTTTTGTCAAGCAGTGAATTGTTATCCCAAAAGCTAGGATCTTTGGGTTTATCAAACACTAGATTATTAAAGTTATTGGCTATTTTGTCCTTCAAATCTAACCTATTCCACTCATCAACTAGTCTATTTCTTAGCCAATACCAAATGGTTTGGTGAACATTGCTTTATAATATAGTTTTAGATCTGTACAGCTAGGCCACCTTCATTTATTTATTTATTTATTTGTTTGTTTGTTTTCATTAGTTCCCTTGAAGGTCTTGGTCTTTTGTTTTTCCAGATGAATTTTGTTATTATTTTTTTGAGGTCCTTAAAATAGTTTTTTGGGAGTCTGATTGATATAGCACCAAATAAATAGATTAGTTTAGGTAGTATTGCATCTTTATTATATTCACTCGACCTATCCAAGAGCATTTAATATTTTTTTCCAATTGGTTAGGTTAGATTTTATTTGTGTGGAAAGTGCTTTATACTTTTGCTTATATAGTTCCTGGCTTTGCCTTGGCAGATAGATTCCCAAATATTTTATACTATCAGTAGTTATTTTAAATGGAATTTCTCTTTGTATCTCTGTTTGATTTTGTTAGTTATATATAAGAATGCTGATGACTTATGTGGGTTTATTTTGTATCCTGCGACTTTGCTAAAGGTGTGGATTATTTCTAATAACTTTTTAGTAGAATCTCTGGGATTCTCTAAGTATACCATCACATCATCTGCAAAGAGTGATAATTTGGTGTCCTCATTACCTAGCTTTTTGTTGAATATAATTTTTATTACATCTTGATCTCAAAAGAATGCATTCAGTATTTCTTCCTTTCTGCATTTAATTTTGAGGTCTTTATGTCCTAATATGTGGTCAATTTTTGTATAGATTCCATGAATTGCTGGAAAGAAAGTGTTCTCCTTTCTGTCTCCATTCAGTTTTCTGCAAAGGTCTATCATGCTTTTCTAATATTCTATTTGCCTTATTTAACTTCTTTGTTATTTGTTTTGTGATTTGATTTATCTAATTTTGAGAATGTAAGGTTGAGATCTCCCATGATTATAGTTTTGCTGTCTATTTCTTCTTTCAACTCTCTTAACTTCTCCTTTAGGAAGTTAGATGCTATACCACTTGGTGCATATATCTTTATTATTGATATTGCTTCATTGTCTATGCTACCCTTTAGAAAGATACAGTTTCCTTCCTTAGCTCTTTCAATTAGATCATTTTTTTTCTTTTGCTTGATCTGAGATAAGGATGGCTACCCCTGCTTTTTTTATTTCACCTGAAGCATAATAGATTCTGCTCCAGCTTTTTACCTTTTCTCTATATGTGTCACCCTGCTTTAAATGTGTTTCCTGCAAATAACATTTTGTAGGATTCTGGCTTTTGATACGGTCTGCTATCTGCATCCGCTTTATGAAAGAATTCATCCCATTCACATTTATGGTTAAAACTATTTATTCTGTATTTTCTGCCATCTTATTATCTCCAGATTATGCTTTGATTTCTTTTCTCCCCCTTACCCCCTCCCCAATATTCAACTTATGAGAACCACTTGCCTCATGCAGCTCTCCCTCTTTAGAATTCCTCCCACTCCCTTTTAGTCTCTTCCTCTTTCATATACCTTTCCTTTTCCCTTTTCCTCTCCCACTTTTTAATGAGGTCTGAGAAGTTTGTATGTAAACCAAATATGTCTAATATTTTCTCTTTGACCCAAATCTGATGAGAGTAAGGTTCACACAATGTTCCTACCCCTTCTTAAATTCCCTCACATATGAAAGGTTTCTTTTGCTTCTTCATGGGATGTAATTTCCCTCTTTTTATCTCTCCTTTTCCCTTTTTCTGATACTATCCCCTGTTTACCTCTACTTCCTTTTTTTTTTTGTATTATAACACTAAAATCAAATTATACATGTGCTCTTTATGTATGAACATAACAAAAATACAGTTCTCAAGAGTTCTTTTTATATTTTATGCTTCTCTTGAGTCCTATATTTGGAGGTCAATTTTTTTTGTTTATTTCTGATTTTTTCATTAGAAACAAATGGAATTCACCTGTTTCATGAAATATCCCTCTTCTTCCCTGGAAGAAAATGCTCATCTTAGCTGGGTAGTTTATTCTTGGCTGCATTCCAAGTTTTTTTGCCTTTCAGAATATCAGATTCTAGGCCCTTCAATCCTCCAATATGGAAGCAGCTATATCTTAAGTGATCCTTATTGTGGCTCCTCAGTATTTGAATTTTTTTTTTTTTTTGGCTCCTTGTAATATATTTTCCTTAGTCTGATAGTTCTGAAATTTAGCCACAATATTCCTTGGAGTTTTTATTTTGAGCTCTCTTTCAGAGGGTGTTTGATAAGTTCTTTCAATGCCTATTTTACCTTCTGATTCTATTACATCTAGGAAGTTCTCTTTGATAATTTCCTGTAAGATAGTGTCTAGGTCTTTTTTTTTCGTCATAATTTTCAGGAAGTCCAATAATCCTGAGGTTATCTCTTCTAGATCTATTTTTCCAGATCTATTATTTTTCCAAGTAGATATTTAACACTTTTTTCTATTTTTTTTCATTATTTTGGTTTTGCTTGACTGATTCTTGATGTCTCAATGAATCATTCATTTCTATTTGTTCAGTTCTTATTTTAATGAGTTATTCTCTTATTAGCTTTTTTATTTCTTTTTTCATATGTCCAATTAAGTTTTTAAATGAGTTGTTTTGCTCTATGGAATTTTTTTCCATTTCACTATTTTTTTTTTTTTTTACTGAGTTATTTTCTTTTTCCAATTCGCAAATCCTACTTTCCTGGGAGTTTTTTTTATTTTTTCCAATTCACAAATTCTGTTTCCCTGAGAGTTCTTTACCTTTTCCAATTCACATTTCAGGAAATTGTTTTCTTTTTCCACTTTATCAAATTTTTTTCTTTCAATGAGTTATATACCTTTTCTGTATTTTCTTGCAGAGCTTCTCTTTCCTTTTCACATTTTTCTTCTAGACCTCTTTTAAGATCTTTTATAAATGATCTTTTATAATTTTTTTCTAGGAGAGCCTTGTGTGATGGGGACCAAGTTATATCCTCCTTTGGGGGTTTGTCTGAAGACTGTTTTCTATTAGTCTTATTGGGATTGGAAACCTGCTTTTTTTCTGTATAGAAGCTATCAATAGTTAGAGTTTGCTTGGCTTTTTTATTCATTTTTAAAAAAGCTTTTAGGGTCTGCCTTCAGAGCAAGGAGGTTACCAGCTTCCTCTATAGAACAGGAATAAATAGATGGACAGTAGCTGTCCTGCGAACAGGCTGCAAAGAGCTGCTGAGATGTGAAAGTGCCCTATGAAGAGCCCTGCAGTGGAATATCCACTGCCCTGGGAAGAGCCACCCTCCTTTCTCCCCCTTGTGCAGAATTGTGGCTGCCCTAAGCAGAGCCCCACACTGCAGAATGCAGGTGCACAGCTGTGTTGTGGTCTGTGCTAAGTTGCTTCAGGAAAACAATTTTCTGAAATGTGAATTGGAAAAGGTAAAGAACTCCCAGGGAAACAGAATTTGTGAATTGGAAAAGATAAAAAACTCCCAGGAAAGTAGGATTTGCGAATTGGAAAAAGAAAATAACTCAGTAAAAAGGTGGGTGGGTGTGGCCAGGTCCTGTTAAATGCTGGTGCTTTGGAGTACATGCTACCTTTGGCATTTGTGTAATTTCTCTGCTGATCTACTGCTTTGCAACCAAAGCAGAGCAGCCAACCTGTACTAGAGTCCTCTCTGCAAATTCTTCATCCACAGAGACTGCTCCTGTCCCTGATCCACTCAGTGTGCTAGCCTCTGTGTTCTGCCTCCCTGCCTGTGCTGGCCTGGTCCCTTCAATCAGGACAAACCTTTTCTGGCAATCTGCCAGATTATCTTCAGCTTGTAATTTGTTGTGCTCCCAATATTCATGTATTGTACCAGTCAAGCACTATTTCAGAGGCTGAATTTGATAATTAGTAGTGAGGATAGAATGACAAGTGTGTCTTCTCCACCATCTTGGCTCTGCCCCCCTCTCTCTCTTTTTATTTTATCTGCAGGTAACATTGGGTTGAAAACAAGATTTGAAAATTGTAAGAGTTATTGTTGTTTTCTTCTTCCTTCAGTTCAACCATTCTGACTCCTTAATTTGTGCATCAGAATTTTGCCTTCTCAGATTCCTCTTTGCTTCTTCTCTTTTGTAAAAGGAATATATACCTGCAGTGAAATAACATTAAACTTATTATTTATTGACATATTAACAGAAGTGTATTTTTTTCTTTTTCTTTTTCTTTTTCTTTTTTTTTACTGAGGCAATTGGAGTTAAGTGACTTGCCCAGGGTCACACAACTAAGAAGTGTTAAGTGTCTGAGGCTAGATTTGAACTCAGTCCTCCTGACTTCAGAATTGATGCTCTATCCATTGAGCCACCTAGCTGGCCAATGTAAATTTGTTAATGGGATTCATTTGCTCTATGACAGCAAGTTGAGATCATGACACAAAGAATTGTTTTTTGGGAAGGATCAAAAGGATAGAAATAGGATAAATTGATGCTATCTAGGATGGGTAACCTTGAGTAGAAGCCCTAAAGTGCATGGAAATATCTTAACATCAATGAAGACCTTAAAAGACAGTGAATGGTGAAATATGATAGGAATCAAAAAGGAAGAGAAACTTCACCTTTACTATTTATGGCTGAAAATCTTCCTTTAGTTTGTGCGAGTGTACTACAATTGTACCATTTTCTAGCCACAAGATGCTTATTGAAACAATCTGTCTGGAAATCAATCTTATTAATTAAATGATGACAACCCAGAGAGGTTGACATGGATTGATATAAAACAACATTTGGCAGCTCAATACTGCCACTAGAAAATATGATTGATGGGATTAATCTGAACTTTCTTCAGTCAAGACTCAACTGCATTAGGAATCTGGTGCAACCTCTTCTTTTCCAATAATTAAAATACTGTCTTTTTCTTCTTCAGTAAGAATCCCAGCCACTAAGAAATACAGCCAGATACCAGAGTTTTGCTCTATCAATTTGCTAAGGGTTTGCAGGTTTAGTTTAGTTTAGTTTTGTTTATATTTTTGTGAATTCTACTCTCTCACTAATGCCATGAATTTTGTTGTCAATGTCCCAGGAGGAAATAAAGTAATGACAAGTGAGGCTAGATTTCTTAAACAAGCCTTTACAGAGAAATTGATACTTTCAGACTATCATAAATAACCTTTTCCCTTTAGGAATTCCATAGAATCTTGAAGTCAGAAAGGTCCTTAAAGGTCATCTAATCTGTTATATAAAGAAATATTCCATAGAATCTTGAAGTTAGAAAGGTCCTTAAAGGTCATCTAGTCTAATCTGTTATATAAAGGAATTATTCCTTCTATAGTAGCTTTAATTGATTATTGAGTTTCTTATTAAAGACCTCTAGTAATGGGAAGCAGACTAGTCTATGAGGATATCACTCCTTTATTAGCTATTCCTAATTTTCATTAATTTCTTCCTAATATTTTGTAAAAATCCACCTCTCAACAATTTTTATGTAGTACTACTAATTCCTACCTCGAAGACAGCTATAACTGGCTATTTAAATTGTGAGTTTTGGTAGTAGAGAGAAGCCATTCTCTCCCCATCAAGTGAAATAATTCCAGTGATGAGAATGATAATAATGAGGGGTTGGGAACATTTTGGTTTTTTTGTCTTGGAGAAAAGTAGATGATGGAGTTTTCTTACAGAGAAAGCAAGAGATCCAAATGATCAATTGTGTATAGATATTAAGATTTTGGTGTAGAAATGGCTCCATGGCTGAATAAGAGGTGATGAAACTGTTCCTAAGAAATTAAGGAACCAGTGAAATGTTTTTTTAATTTATGTTTTCTTTGACTCAGGTTAAATGGCTGTACTTTTGTCTCTCTTTGTCCTTTAAGTCTGTTATAATTTTTGATCTAATCCATAGCTTTGAAAACATTTTTCTTTGACACATAATCTATGATTGATTAAATCAATTTGCAATATAGCTGTATGTGACTTCAAAGTTGTGGAGAGCAAATAGAAGACCCCACACATTTTTTTTTTTTGAAATACAGAGAATAAAAAAAATGATCAGCAACTTAGAACTCTACCCTGATCATTAGGATCATATATGACCTGGTGGCTCCACAAAATGCAGAGGAGAAGAAAAGCAAGTATTTATTAAATATCCATTGTGTGTGAGGCATTGTTATAATTGATTGAGGAAGTCACCCTTATTATGATTTTTTTTAATTATCTTATAATGTTTTGAGAAAAAATGAAGAGGGAAAGATCTACATGAATAAGAATCACTTTATTCCTATGCTAAAACCCAGATAAGAAGTCCATGTATTACGGATTTGGTGGCAAATACTCTCAGGCAGCTTTTTCATTGTGAAGCAGGTTTGGGGAGGGACAGAGAAAATAGAATTCCTCTAAGAGAAAAGAAATGTTTGGTTTTTTCCCCTTTTTTAAATTAAAGCTTTTTAATTTTCAAAACATATGGATGGATAATTGTTCATCATCAACCCTTGCAAAACCTTGTGTTCCAATTTTCCCCTTCTTCCTCCCATCCCCTCTTCTAGATGTCAGGTAATCCAATTTATGTTAAACATGGTAAAACTATATGGTAAATCCAATATATGCAAACATATTTATATGATTATCTTCCTGCCCAAGAAAAATCAAATCAAAAAGAAAAAAAATGAGAAAGAAAATCAAACACAAGCAAACAACAATAAAAAAGAGTGAAAATAATATTTGTGATCCGTGTCAATTCCCACAGTCCTCTCTCTGGGTATAGAGGACTTCAAACACAAAATAATTGGAACTGGCCTGGTTAATCTCATTATTGAAAAGAACCATGTTCATCAGAACAAATTATCATATGATCTTGCTGTGTCTAATGATCTCTCTCCAAGCCTTTCTGAAATCATCCTGCTAGTCATATCTTACAGAACGATAGTATTCCATAGCATTCATATATCATAATGTATTCAGCCATTCTTCAGTTGATGGGCCCCCATTCAGTTTCCAGTTTCTTGCCACTACAAAAAGGGCTGCCACAAACATTTTTGCACATACAGGTTCCTTTTCCTCTTTTAAGATCTCTTTGGGAATATAATCTTAGTAGAAACACTGCTGGATCAAAGTGTATGCATAGTTTGATAACTTCTCTCTAGAATGATTGGATCCATTTACAGTTCCACCAATTATGTATCAGTGTCCCAGTTTTCTCATATCCCCTCCAACATTCACCATTATCTTTTCCTGTCATTTTAGTCAATCTGACAGGTGTGTAGTGATATCTCAGAGCTCTCTTAATTTGCATTTCTCTGATCAATAATGATTTGGAGCACCTTTTTATGTGGCTACAAATAGTTTTAATTTCTTTATCAGAAAATCGTCTGTTCATATCTTTTGGTCATTTATCAATTGAAGAATGGCTTGAACTATTATAAATTTGAGTCACTTCTCTATATATTTTAGAAATGAGACCTTTATCAGATCTTTTGGATGTTAAAAATGTTTTCCCAGTTTATTGCTTCCCTTCTAATCTTGTCTGCATTAGTTTTGTTTGTACAAAAACTTTTTAACTTAATGAAATCAAAATTATCTATTTTATGATCAATAATGATGTCCCGTTCTTTGGTCACAAATTCCTTTCTTCTTTACAAATCTGAGAGGTAAGCTATCCTATGTTCTCCTAATTTGTTTATAGTATCATTCTTTATGTCTAGATTATGAACCCTTTTGACCTATCTTGGAATACGGTGTTAGGTGTGGGTCTGTGCCTACTTTCTGCCATGCTAGTTTCCAATTTTCTCAGCTGTCATTATGAAAAAGTGAATTCTTATCCCAAAAGATGGGGCCATTAGGTTTTACAAATATTAGATTGTTATAGTCATTGGCTACTTTGTTCTGTGAACCTAATCTATTCCACTGATCAACTAGTCTGTTTCTTTGCCAATACCAAATGGTTTTGATGATCACTAGTTTATAATATAGTTTTAGATCTGGTACAGCTAGGCCATTTTCATTTGCTTTTCTTTTCATTAATCCCTTTGAAATTCTTGACCTTTTGTTCTTCCATATGAATTTTGTTATTTTTTCTAGTTCAGTAAAACAGTTTCTTAGGAGTTTAATTAATTAGCACTAAATAAATAGATTAGTTTAGGTAGTATTGTCATCTTTTTTATATTCACTCATTCTATCCAAGGGCACTTGATATTTTCCCAGTTGGTTAGATCAGATTTTATTTGTGTGGAAAGTGTTTTGTAGCTTTGCTCATGTAGCTCCTGACTTTCCCTTGGCAGATAAATTCCAAATATTTTATATTATCAACAGTTATTTTAAATGGAATTTCTCTATATCTCTTGCTGTTGGATTTTCTTAGTGATATATAAGAATGCTGATGATTTATGTGGAATTATTTTGTATCCTGCAACTTTTCTAAAGTTGTGGATTGTTTCTAATAGCTTTTTAGTTGATTCTCTGGGCTTATCTAAGTATACCATCATATCATCTGCAAAGAATGATAATTTGGTTTCCTCATTATAGCATATAACTATTTAGGCTTAAATGTTATTGTTTTTGCACTTAGTCCCAGTACTTGCTCTTTTTGCATTCCTCCCCCATTTGTGAAACTTTCACCCTAATTCAAAATGCAGAAAAGTATTAAATAAGTGTTCAGGGCTTCTCTGCATGTCTGTATGATTTATTTCAGCAAGTTAAATTGAAAATTATTCCCTAAATTTATACTAAAAGTATAATTTTCTATTTTATTATTTAAAAAAAAGTTGGATTAGATGATGAGATCACAAAGAGTACACTCAGGCAGATAAAAAGGTCAGTATGAAAGTCCAGATTTTGATGGACAAGGGGAAAGAAGAAGACTATTATATTCACTTGTTGTAGATATTATATATCTATTATTACCATTTAACTTTGACTTATTTACTAAAAAACAACTGCCACACTCCTGACTACTGAACTTATAGTCATTGTGATATAGTTAACAATGAAGTAATAGAATCTAACATAACTATTGTAATTAAAGGACCATATCTTGGAGGATTTTTGATGATTTACTTGTTTTATAGGTAACAGTTTCACTAAATAAGGATGTAAAGTAAACAAACATGTAAAATTGCTTTCCCAAGAATACTTCTAAGTTAAACTTCCAAGACATCCCCCTTTCTGATAAAGTATTATAGCAGTTCACAGAGAGTAAAACACTAATTTTGGGAATTGAGGTGAAGATAATGAGTGGCAATTTTGAAGAAAATACTTTTAAGAGATGTGTAAAATTTAGATGATAATTATTTCCTTAAAAAATAATGTTACTTTGGGAATATGAAAAAATAATGGGAAAAAAAATTACATTTAAAAAATGGAAACAGCTATAAACAATTCCCAAGAACTCAATGTTGTTTGACTTGAGAAATCACTGGATCCAGTGATATGTATGTATTTGTCATATATAATGCAAAAAAAGCATCAAAGGAATAAGCTATAATATAATTGCAGACTATCTGGGAATCAAGGAAAGATTTTTTCTTTTTTGCCCAAAGGCATTTCTCTGAATAAATTAATATTTTTTTCATTAGAGTTTAATTTTTGATGAGAAGGGTCTTTAAGGCTTTTTGGTCTCCAAGATTTTCCTAATAAATTGAATATGGATATAGAATTATACAATTTAAGTGTTGGAAGGGATATTATATAACAATCTAACTCCTTCCTAAAGCAGATTGTCCCTACAACCGAGCAAAAAGGAACCATCATTTTTCTTGAAGAATTCCAATGATAAGGGATTTTTTATTTCATGGGGTACTCCAATATAATTTGGAAATCTCTATGAATTATTTTAATTACATAGCTATTAAGATAAACGATTATTTTTAAAAAATCATATCATTATGATTGCATCAAGTCCTGAATTTCTGTGGGATATACAAATTGCAATTAATGAGCACACAATAAGTGTGACCTGGAACTTAAATCAACATAGAAAAATCTAATAGATGAATAATGGGTATGGTTCAGATTAAAATATATAGCTAATTAAGTAAATCACTTGGTATATATAAAGGATTATTGAACAGCATGGACAAAAATTGGTCAATATTTGAGCAATATTTATATTGCTCAGAATGTTCTATACTTCTATACGTAATCATATTGATGAAATCATGGACGTTTTGTCCTTTAAAAACATGTTATTGTGTCTATCTATTTCCTCATGATCTATATATTTAATTTTATATGTGTATAGATAAATACATTTGCATATATATATGTACATATATATAAATGTATTTATCTATCTATATATGTTTATCTATATATAGACATATTACTTTGGAAGAACAGGTAAAAGTCTTGATATGTTTATTAAAATGATTTGACTTTAAATTTTGGTATCTCTATAAAGGCCTTTATTTTATTTTATTTTATTTGTACTATGGTCCATAAACTAAAGAGTAGATAAGCAGTAAAGAATTCTGAAAAAAAAAAAAAGTAAAACCAACACTCTGTAAAGACAATTCTATGATATCATTACATGTCTTGTGGAAATATTTCTGATTAAGGTTAGAATTACATAAGCTGAACTTTTCTTATATTCCTAATAATTTGGGAGTAGTTATTTATGCTAAGTGACTTGAATATCTATTGCCAGAAAATGTTAAATTTTAATAAGGTTCTTAGATCCTCACAATGAAATGAAATTTGGAATCTCTTTGGCCTATAATCTCATCTTGAGATGTTGCCATGATTCCATTGTCAAGACTTGGTCATATACAAAGGTAAATTGGCTTAACAACCTATGATGAGAATTATAAAGAGTATCCAAGGCCCCATCTGATATCTCTCTAATTAATTTCCTAGTGCCAGTTTCTTTTTCTTCAGGGTCCCCAAATTTCAACCATTAAAATCACCAAAGGGCTAGAGAAGAAATCAGGAGTCCTATGGCCAGAACATCACTCCCCCCACCCCCCACTAATGTTTGGTAAATTACTTTTTGCATGTGAGGCAATTGGGGTCAAGTGACTTGCCCAGGAACTCTCAGTTAGGAAGTGTCTGAGTCCAAATTTGAACTCAGGTCTTCCTGACTTCAGGGCCAGTGCTCTATTCACTGCACCATCTACCTGCCCTAGCAGATTCTTTTTCGATTAATGTACAGGTATAAATAAATGTAAATGATTATCTGTCTCATTTAATTCAGGTCAATGAAAATTGTCTAGACATTCTGTGTATGTGTATTGACTTAAAGCTAAAAAATAGATATAGAAAGAAATACCTAAATAACTGCATCACCAGAAAGAGGAATTCTTCTTCTTCTTCTTTTTTTTTTTTAAGGACCTGAATAGAATTTTATTTTTTAATTTTTTTCATAATTATAACTTTTTATTGACAGAACCCATGCCTGGGTAATTTTTTACAACATTATCCCTTGCACTCACTTCTGTTCCGACTTTTCCTTTCCCTCCCTCCACCCCCTTCCCCTGATGGCAAGCCATCATATACCTGTTAAATATGTCACAGTATATCCTAGATACAATAGATGTGTGCAGAACTGAACCATTCTCTTGTTGCACAGGAAGAATTGGATTCAGAAGGTAAAAATAACCCAGGAAGAAAAATAAAAATGCAAACAGTTTACATTCAATTCCCAGTGTTCTTTCTTTGGGTGTAGCTGCTTCTGTCCATCATTGATCAATTGAAACTGAGTTAGATCTCTTTGTCAAAGAAATCCACTTCCTTCAGATCCTCATACAGTGTCGTTGTTGAAGTATATAATGATCTTCTGGTTCTGCTCATTTCACTTAGCATTGGTTCATGTAAGTCTCTCCAAGCTTCTCTGTATTCCTTCTGCTCATCATTTCTTACAGAACAATAATATTCCATAACATTCATATACCACAATTTACTCAACCATTCTCCAATTGATGGGCATCCATTCATTTTCCAGTTTCTAGCCACTACAAAGAGAGCTGCCACAGACATTTTGGCACTTACAGGTCCCTTTCCCTTCTTTAGTATCTCTTTGGGGTATAAGCCCAGTAGTAACACTGCTGGATCAAAGGGTATGTACAGTTTGATAACTTTTTGAGCATAGTCCCAAACTACTCTCCAGAATGGCTGGAGAGAAAGAGGAATTCTAACAATATTGGTCTTCTAGATGAAGTTTATCCACAGAAATATGTGTATCATTGTAAAAAAAAATATCCATCAAGAAGATTTAGATATGAGTACAAAATCTAAATTGTTAATAATTGGTCCTCTATTAGAGCTATCATCTGAATCCTTGTCATTTATTTTCTGCTACATATATGAGATATATTTTTCCTAATATACTAGATAGTTTATTCACACAACAAAGTCAGGGGACATTCCTGAGAGTTTCTTTTGTGCTTTCCATGACTTTTCCAACAAGTATACATATACAAGGAAAATAAAGTGTCTGGAGGCATTAAACTGACTCAATTGACTAGATAAAATAAGTAAGAAGCTGTAATTGTCTACATATATCTTCTTAGAGTAGCCATAAGTACCCAAATGATCTTGATATTCCTGTAGTTTCAGAGAGGACAGGTTGAGAAAGAATGTGCATCCTGGACCATTTGATGGGTCCCCTTGCCCTAAGAAAAGAGAAATCTCTCTCTCTCTCTCTCTCTCTCTCTCTCTCTCTCTCTCTCTCTCTGTCTGTCTCTGTCTCTGTCTGTCTGTCTGTCTCTCTCTCTCTGTCTCTCTCTCTCTCTCTCTCTCTCTCTCTGTGTGTGTGTGTCTGTCTCTGTCTCTGTCTCTGTCTCTCTCTGTCTCTCTCTCTCTCTCTCTTTCTCTCTCTTTTAAGCAATATGTCAGGTCTTCAAATACTTTCTCAGTAAATAATACCACAGCACAGGACCCTATTACATTCGTCCTCTCCACATTTCCTGTACCAAAATTATAAAGGATGATTGACAGGAGAATTTTGGTGTTAAAGTGGCACTAGGGAGCTGCTCCAAGGTACCTGTACCCAAACAGTAAATGAAAGAGAATTCAAAATGATACCAAGAGGGAAAGGTGTGATCTGGAGAAAAGAGGAGCTTGTAGATTTAATATGAATGATAATCCTGGAACAGGTTTATAGAGGATAAATGCTTAGCACTTTTGTTCAAAACATTGGTAGTAATAGACTTCCTACTTTAACTCCCAAGATATACCTACCAGTACATGTTTTTTAAGCTGTATTGGGATCAGTCTGGTTAAGATGGTTTTAATTTAGGTAATTACATGTTGATAATCACAAAGGCCACTCTACCCAAGGGAAAAAAATAAATGAAAAGAATAGGGTAAGATAGAGACAGGGAGAGCAGTTTGATTAAACCAGAATAGAGAATGAATCAAAGGGAGTTGTGATTCAGACATTCAGCTAATAAGCATTATTAAAGGATTTCTCTGTGCTGAGTACCATGAACTACAAAGAAAAACAAAAACAAGCAAATCAGTCCTTGTTTTTAAATAAATTCTAGAAAGGGAGAAAACCATGTAAATAACTAGAGAGAAAAGATGCATGCAAAATAGATGGAAGATAATTTCAGAGAGAAATGAAATAATTCCTTGAGATAATGGGAAAATAGATTATAATAAGATTGTAGAAAGCCTTGAATAGCAAGCTAAAGAATTTCTATTTTATGTTGCAGAACATAAGGATCCAATGACATTTTTTGGAGCTGGGAAGTTACCTATGCCTATAGGAAGATTATTTTGTAAAAGGTGTGCCCATTTAACTGGAATATACTTCTATATTATCCTTAATTGTTAGAATGCCTGGTTTAATTCAAATTTGAGGTCAAGCACCACATTTTGCATGAATCTTTTCTGGGTTTTCCCAGCTATTAGTAACTTCCTATATAAAATTATTCTGGGATGATCAATTAACAAATATTTTTTGGGAATTTTTAATACTCTAGACAATGTGCTAAGTGCTAGGGATGGAAAAAGAGATAAAAGATAGCCCCTTCTTTCAATAAGGTTGCAATTTAGGGGAAGAGGCAACATGAAAATAGATATATACAAAGCAAACTATATACAGGAAAAGTAGAAATAATTAAGAGAGAAAAAGCACTGGGATTAAGAGTGATTGGGGAAAATTTCTTGCAAAAGATATGATTTCAGTGGGACTTAAATGAAACCAAGGAATTCAGCTGTGGAGGTGGGAGAGCATTCTAAGCATAAAGAACATCCAACTACCTAGAAATGAGAGAGAATATTTTATTTGTGAAAAAACCAAGAAGCCAGTATCACTATATCTTTTTTTTTTTGCAGTGATTTAATTTTATTTTTTTATTTATTTAAAAATTTCCTATAGTTACATTAAAAAAATTTTTTTTACATTTCTTTTTAAAACTTTTTTTTTTTGAGTTTCAGGTGCTCTCCCTTATCTCCACTAGTGAAAGTAAAAACCCTCAAGAAAAAATAAGTTTAAAAAGAGAGAGAGAGAGAGAGAGAGAGAGAGAGAGAGAGAGAGAGAGAGAGAGAATGCTTCAAAATCTAACCAGATACAACCATTTCCTTCTCTGGGTATGGACAGGATTTTTCATCATAAATCCTTCAGAATAGTTGTGAATAATTGTACTACTGAGGATAGCAAAGTCATTTACAGCAAGTCATTCCTAAACAGTGCCACTCCTTTGTATACAGTCCATTTCATTTTCCTTGAGTTCATGGAGAATTTCCCAGGTTTTCTTTTTTCCGGAGAGCATCCTGCTCATCCTTTCCCATAGAACAATAATATTCATTCAAACAGACACCCGACAGTTTATTGAGCCATTCCCTAATTGATGGATATCCCTTCAATTTCCAAATTTTGGGCTCTTAGAAGAGAGTTGCTATGAATTTTTTTGTACATATAGGCAATTTTCCTTCAGTCCCCAAAATAAAACTCTTTTGGTATTCATGCCAAGTAGTAGTGTTGTTAAGTCAAAGAATATGCATGAATTTATAGACCTTTGGGCACAGATTATACTTTTGATGATTTATCAATTGAGGCATGGCTCCTGTTTTTTTATAAACTTGATTCAGTTTCTTCTATATTTTCTTTATCAGGCAAAGTTGCTTTGAAATTCTTTTAACAATCACTATTGTTAACTATATTCTCTCCTGTGTTTTTTCTCTCTTCTCTCACTCTGTTCCTCCTCAAAAGTGTTTTGGCACTGACCACTCCTTCCCCTAATATTCCCTCTCTTTTATCCCCCTTTCCCCTTCCTCTATCCCATTCTCTCCTATGTTCCTGCAGGGTAATTCTTTACACATATTGAGTATGTATGTTATTTCCTCTTTGAGTCAATTCTGATGAAAGTAAGCTTTACTCTCTCATCCCCTTCTTCTCAACTATAAAACCTTTTTCTTGCCTCCTTTTTATGGCAGATAATTTGCATCATTCCACTTCTCTCTTTTTCTTTTTTCCCAGGTCATTTTCCTCTCACACCTTAATTTGTCATTTTTTTTGGTAAGTTTATTTTTAATAATTACTTTAGGAATCAAATTTAGAGCAAAAAAAAAAAAACATGGGAGAGATTAAAAATAAACAGGAAAAAAGAAGGGAACATAGCATATGTTGATTTACAATCGGTCTCCTTATTTTTTTTCTGGATGCAGGTGGCATTTTCTGTCCAAAGTCTATTAGGATTGCTTTGGATCAGTGAAGTACTGAGAAGAACCAAGTCTTTCACAGTTGATGATTGCAAATTCTTTTTTTTTTCCCTGAGGCAATTGGGGTTAAGTGACTTGCCCAGAGTCACACAGCTAGATAGTGTTAAGTGTCTGAGGTCAGATTTGAATTCAGGTCCTCCTGACTTCAGGGCTGATGCCCTATTCAGATCATTGCAAATTCTTGTTACTGTGTACAACGTATTCCAAGTTCTGCTTGTTTTGCTCAGCATCAGTTCATGCAAAACTCTTTTTAAAATCAGTTTGCTCATCTTTTATTATAGAACAATAATATCCAATTACTTTCATGTACCACAGCTTATTCAGCCATTTCCCAATTGAAGGACATCCACTCCTTTTCCAATTCTACAAAAAGAGCTGATACAAATATTTTTGCATATGAGGGTCCTTTTCCTTCCTTTAGGATTTCCTTGGAATCCAAACCCAGTAATGGCATTGCTGGATCTAAGGGTATGCACAGTTTTATAGCCCTTTGGGCATAGTTCCAGATTGCTCTCCAGAATGTTGAATCTTTCATATTCTTTTAATCTTGTTTCTGTTGGTTTTGTTTGTGCAAAATCTTTTAAATTTAATGTAATCAAAGTTGTTGATTTTGCCTTTCATAATGTTCTCTAGTTCTTCTTTGGTCATAAATCATTCCTCCCTTCTCCAAAGATCTGATAGGTAAAATTATCTTTGTTCTCCTAATTTGTTTATGGTATCATCCTTTTTTGTCCAAATCATATATTCATTTTGACCTTATGGTATGGGAGATGTAAGTCTATATTATATGCCAGTATTCTCAGAAATTTTGTCAAATAGTGAGGTCTTATTCCAGAAACTAGAGTTTGGGGGCTTATAAAATACTAGATTGCTATAGGCCTTAATTATTTTGTTATGTGTATCTAATCCATTCCACTGAGCTACCACTATATTTCTTAGCCAATACCAAATAGTTTACATGACTGATGCTTTGTAATATACTTTTAGGTTTGGTATTGCTATGCTACCATCCTTTGTATCTTTTTTCCCCCATTAATTCCTTTGATATTCTTGACTTTTCGTTCTTCGGTTCTTCCAGATAAATATGGTTATTACTTTTTTCTAGTTCTATAAAAATGGTGTTTTGGCAAATTGATTGGCTTTGAACAAGTAGACCAATTTAGGCAAAATTGTCATTTTTATTATATTAATTTGGCCTAGTCATGAACGATATTTTTCCACCTGTTTAGATCTGATTTTATCTGAATGAGAAATGTTTTATAATTATGTTCATGTTATTCTTGGGTTTGTCTTGGCAGGTAGACCCACAGCTATTTTATTTTCTCTACAATAATTTTAAATGAGATTTCTCTTTCCATCTCTTGCTGATGGGTTTTGTCAGTAATAGAAATGCTGATGATTTGTGTGGGTTTATTTTATATCCTAAAATTTTGCTAAAGCAGTGACTTGTGTTCAGTAGATTTATGGATGATTTTTTAGGACTCTGTAAGTACATCATCATATCATCTACCTTTAAATGGAAGAATGTTTTATTCCATCATTTTAGATGTTTTAATGCACTAACATTTCTTTTAGAATTTAGAGTCATTATTTAAAGGAATTTGAAGCAGTTTGGTGGAGAGTTTGGGTGAATTCCTTCCTTTTATACACCATTTTGATTCTCCCTCTACAGTGTCACTATATCAAAGAATACATCTTGGGGAGCAAGGTGTGGGACAGGAATAGTTGGAAGGTATAAAAAAAGAAACAAAATATCTGACTGAGAACTCCTTTGGCTCATTGATGACTGGAAGGAAGATTTATTTTACATTCTTACAAGAATGACTGCCTAGGCTAGTAGACACACTTTTGGAACTACAATGGCAGTGTTTTATTTCCTATCCCGAAGACAAAGTCCCTCCTCCAATTCTCCATTTATTGGATTTTATAGAAATTAGACAATGTGAATCTCCATCTCTTATTATATAGCCAGTTCCTCCCCCAAAGAGCTCATATTTTTATAAAAGCAAAGTTTAGAGGGCTCTTGTTGAAATCTAATCCCCCTCTCCCCCCGGTTAATCTTTGATGTTTTTGTGGGTTTTAATTTTCTAATTTAAGTTCCATTTCTTCCATTTAATTTTCATAACTTTTTGGAAACCCAATAAATTCCCACTCATTTCTCATAAAAGGCTAAATTATGAAGGGCTTTGAATGATGATTGTCTAGATAAGGATAATGGCAATGAGAATGGAATGAAGAGATACATAAAAGACTAAAGGAATAATGTTCAGAAATTAGTGACTGCTTTTGTGATGAGGAAGAAAGAATAGAAAAATCACAAATGACACTAACGGGTTAATAAAAGGTACAATGATATGTCATCTGACCCTGCTCTTATATATATGAATATGACTTGCATGCCTAGCCACCCTTTTCCTTGCTCATACATTTCACAAATTTTGAGGAAATCATCTAATTACAAAGAAGCTTTTTTTTGATTATATCAATGTTTCATGAATACCAGCATATTTATCAGTCTGTCCCTTTCTAAACATATGCCTCAAATGTTTCCTTTTATGGTATAGGATATATGTCCTTAGTGACATATTTTGTGACATTTTTGACGAACACATTCATTGCTGGCAAAATACCAAGAATCACTTATACACATTATGCATTTTTCCTTTGTTTCTAGAAGCCAGGAAGAAGAGTGATGCCATTAAGTCAAATGGACATGCTGGAAGTAAAAGGCAAATGAATGCAGATTAAGGAATCTAGAGTTTAAGTGATAGTGGAATATTCAAGAGAAAATGCCATGCATAAAGCTTTAAATAAACACTTGAACCTGGTTGAGGGAATGATAGTTGAGGCAACATCTTAGGACTAATAGTTAGCAAAATGTCATTTCCTATATTTATGATCTTGTCCATATCACTTAGCTTCTCAGTTCCTTAGTTTTCTTATCTGTAACATTAGGAATATGGATTAGATATTATCTGAAGTCTCTTTTTTAGTTCTAAAGTTTATGATTCTATTTCTGTAAGGAAGAAAAGATATGAAGAAAATGATTGATAGACTAAACTTTGGGTCAAAATAAAGGGAATATTAAGACTTTGGAATTATTGCAGAAGACATAAGAGAACTGTGAAGGAAATATAAATAACATAGCTTTATAAAAGTTGCAAGAAGAGTTTTCAACAATATAATGAAGTTTTTTTTTCAATATAGAAGGAGATGTTGTCATTTTTCGGATTATTCTTAGTCAAGGTGTTCCACTTGTTTCACCATCAGATTGCAATTTATAATATATAGAAACTCACAGATTCCCTTTTGAAGTAAGTGTTTGAAAAAATTCAACAAGTAGTACATTTTTTCTTAGCAAAATTAGCTTTTAAAACAAAAATACAATAAATTTACCAGAATGGCATTGTTTTTTAAAAACAACTATAACTAACTTAAGAACTTTCTATTTTTAATACTTTCTCATTTTAGAATCTGTTGTGGCGTAGCAACTTGTTTAATTAAAGTCATGCATTCCCAAAGCTCTTCTTATTCTGAATCTACTGCTCTTTCCAGCACATCATTACTTCATATTTCTGTTATTCTGTCTGAATATCTTAAAAGATTAACTAAGAATTATCAAATTCTTTTCAGTGTTTTCTGTGGCTTCTGTGATTTGGTTTGATGCCAGTAAATTTTCCTATCTGGTCTTCTCATTTATTTCTTTTGTTTAATCTTCATTTAAATTTTTTTCTTATTTTTTTTATTGACACATCCCTGTACACACCCTCATATATGTCTACACATGCATGTATCCTTACATACACCCATATATACCCACATATATTGACACACACACATATGTATACATCTGCATTTACCCATAGGTAAACATGAATCTAAATCTGTATTAATATGGCTGACATATACTATAGATTTCTCCCTTGATTGAATCTTTAAGTTTGACTTTGTCTAAGATCAGTGATTACTAGTGTAGAGGGCTGAAATTCCAAAAAGGTATGCTTGAATCAGACAACTGAGCACTTAAGGCTAATTACCTATTCTATGTGAGATAATGACTCTATTAGCATATATTTGGATAATGGATCTTCTCACCATTGGTGCTTGCTGAATGTTTGGTGTTAAAATAATTGTAGGCAAGGATAAAGGGATGTGTGTGTGTGCCTGTGTGTGTGTGTGTGTGTGTGTGTGTGTGTGTGTGTGTATGTATGGTGCCTCTAGCTTCACTTTAGTTTTTCCCTCTGATTTGTAACTCCAAACCAAAAGCTCCACTTTCTTGCAAGTTCCTGCCCATTGGAAGTCAGCTGTAAATCTTTTGAAAGGCTGAAGCAAGGGGAGGCTGCTTGGAAAACTTTAGGGGACTTGACAAGCCAAGTTTCCCAATTCACAACTCATATCTGAGCTCCTTTGGATTATTTACTGACAGTTAATATGACCAAAGTTTATTTTGAGACAGGATGCTTTTAAAAATGAAAATAAATAACAGGATAACATTTGTGTATGTATAAAAGAGAAAAAATATGCTTATGGTGGAATATGAAAGGGAAGCTTTAAGAAATAAATTAGTTTAAGATGTAAGCTTAAAGTTGCCTGGCTTCACTTTCATTTCATTCATTGCTTCATCCAGGATTCATAACAGTTGCTTGTAGCTGACTCACTGCTTCTGCACTCACCTTATGCTGCTTTCTTCTCACCAATGGCTGTGTCTCTGCAGCACAGTTGGGCTTGGCATTCCTAATTAGCAGAGGTTCCCTTGGTCTTTCTGCTGACTTCCCACACTGTCCAGAAGGGGAAAGTTCTTGTAGTTGGGGTTGAGGCTCCAGCCAAGCCCAGACAGTCCCAGGGCTCCCACTAGCTGTTCTGTCATCTAGACTGGTGATATTTGTACCTCATATGAAATAAACTCCAGCCTGGATTCTTTCTTCAGATCTCTTCTGGTAATTCCAGAAGGACTCTTGTTCTGCCCCAATCTTCTTTGTTTTTTTAACCAGTCTATGTTTGCTCTGAGGCTCAAATTTGTTCTATAAATGGGGGAAATCTGGAGTTTGAAGTTTACTGAGTTAGCACTTTTTCTGTGGTGAGACACAGTCCCTGCTGGCACTGGAACCATGGACTGTTGTCCTGTGTGCTATAGTAGAACTGTAAAAATAAGCTGTATCCAAAGTTCCATTTCTGCATGGGAGTTCTTCATGCCAAGGTAAGAATCTTTGATCTTGGTAGAAAGAAAGCAAAACTGGATGAATTTCTATTGTGTAGCCATATGTGTCAGATGAATATGAACAGCTGTCATCCTTAGAAACCACTTGCATCTGTGCCTATAAGTACATAGTGAAGAGCTGTGGCAAAAATAGCTTTCATATTCATGTGTGGTGACATCCTTTTCATGTCACTTCCATCAACAAGATATTGTCATGTACTGGGGCTGATAAGCTCCAGACTGGCATGTGGGAGCCTTTGGGAAGCCCCAGGACACTGTAGCCCCATGTACACATTGTCTAAGTTAATATGTCAATTTGAACCAAGGTCCAGAATAAAGAACATGTAATTGAAGTTTTGCATAGGTCCAAGTTCAAGTTCCTTGGCTGCTATGTGATCCATGTCTCTAAGAAATGGGGATTCATCAAGTTCAATGCTGAAGAATTTGAGAGATGTGATTGATGAGAAGTTTCTCATTCCTGATTGCTATGGGGTTAAATAAATCCTCAGCTAAGATCCCTTGGATAAAATGGTGGACATCCCACTTGTGAGGGGTATGTGCTATCCTTTGACCTTTTAAAGGCATAAATAAACCTAGATAACTGCTAAAAACAAAATTACTGAGCTACTCTGTCACCTCCCCCAAATCCTCCCACTTCTTGTTAATTTCTTTAGGAAATATACTTAAGAGATAATCACCAAGTTTCTCTAGTTTTCTCCAGAATATAGCTTGGATATGCATTAAAAAAAATAATCTGAAATTTCAATTCAAAATGGATTTCAATTGAGTAAAACATTTTTTATTTCTTCACCTGATTTTCTGGTTCACTCAGGATACTTTGGGGAAACAGCAGATTAACCTAATTTACTACGTGATCAAGAGGTTTATTTGATTAAATATATATGCAATTTAATTATAATTTATTACATTTTTCTATAAGAATTAGACAAAAAGAGCTAACTCTCACAAATTTTCCTTCCCAATATGTGTAAGAAATATCAAATATTTATATGTATCTTATCTTATTCCAGATGAAAACACTAGCAAGACTTAAATTTCTTTTCTGTATAGCGGACCAGTTGTATCTCTTAAAAATTGATATTGATCTCTTCCAAAAATATCCATAGACCAAAGTATTCAAGAACAATGTTGAGTGGAAATTGTGGTGATGGGGTACACCTTTTTTTTTCTCCTAGAAAAGGTAACTTTTTTACTGATGATAATAACAGACAAGTAGGATATGGGAGAGGGGGGAAATATGACTAGAAGCCACCAATTCAAATAGTATTTGGAGTATTTATTTACTTTCCCCTTTTATCTTCCTGTATCAAGATATTTTCAAGGGACAGTATGTGACTACCCTTTGATTCTTACAAAGGAATGAAAATATAATAATCTGATTTGTTTGTTGAAGACAGTCTGGACCAGCTAATTATATGTTTATTCTTCATGATGAATCTTCAAAAAGTGTAAGAACCAGCTGAGCACAACAGTCAATTTTGTGTGTTAGAAAGAAAATGGTACAGAAAAAAGCAAAGAGATTACTGTATTACAGAAAATTTTTCTATTCCCTTTTCTCTTCCTTAAAAACCAGGATAACAAATATTTGTATCTGTGCTGATTGCTTCTTCATATGGTTCTGAGGCCAGTTGTGCAATGAAGTATGCATCTGCCATAAAAAGAAATAAAACAAAAACTAAACAAACATTTCTTCTCCCTGTTTCAAAAAAACTAAACGATTGATTCTAATAGAAAAAAGAAAAGACAAATAAAGATTATTCCTGTGTAATACTCAATATTGAATAGACCTTTCTGTGTACTATGTGGTTTATATGTATATCTTTAAAAAGGCCATATGTTTCTTGTCAAGGAATACTAAATTTGACATACAACTGGTTTAAAGAGCCCTAATGTCAAAAAAGATTGGAGTGCCTTCTATATTTCAAACAGTGGAAATTAATTCAAAATGATATTTTTTCCAATTTGTTTCCAACTCTTATACATGTATAAAATATAGTTTATGTTCAAATCTATGAAGTCTACATTGGAGAGTTTTATTTATAAATTCATTGATTCCTTTTTAAATGAAAAAAAAATTCCAAATTTGCTCTAAAGTGTATTTATATGGAACAGAAGATTTTACTTTTTTAATGTGTCTATTTCTTGGTAGTGGATGTTCTCTGCCATAGCCCAATTATGATAAAAATGATGTTAAAGGTTTGTATGATGCTATACCAGTCATTCTCAAAGTATGGATTGGAGAGATCTGGGAGTCCTAAAATCTTTTTAGTGAGCATGCTTTAATAAATCCATCGCCATCAATATCACCACCATCATGATTATTAACATCAGCTATTTTTGTTTCTAATAGATAAATATTGATATAGTTCACATAAACATTTGCCTGATCTTTAATTCTTTTTTGAGTATAAAGGAACCAATTTTTGTGGAATGGTATTAGAAAGGCACTAAAAGTTGAATTAATGGAAGTTAGGAAATTTGAAAGACTTGAAGATCAAGATACTTTAAAAAGGAAGTGATTGTGGTGGGAAAGTCTCTGAGACAGGTTCTGAACTTATTTTTGAAGGAAGTAAAGTGACCTATGGATACATTAATGATAGCAATAAAGATTTCAACAAACTTAAAAGAGAAGTGGTTGCTTACAATTGGTTAGTAGTGTCCAAAAGTGATCTTGGACAGTAAGGAGTACATCAACCTCTTTTGACCATTTGTATCAGAAGGAGAGATCATTTTAAAGAATATGTTGAGACAGAGTATCTTTATGAGATAATTTGATTTTATTGATCACCAAAAAGAAGAAATTTAGGACAGACATGACTAGGCTGAAAAGGAGTTTAGAAATGGGGGAAAAGTATCAAAACCAAGGGAAAGAAAGTTAAGCATAATTTTTTAAAGTGAGAAGGTTCTGGAAAGGTGAGGATATTAACAATTCCAGGGTAGAAGATTCACCCCAATCTTGCAAGTAGCTTGCTATATTTTTTTTCAGAAGAGTTACAATGAATAATAGCAAAGGATTAAGAATTTATTTTTTTTCAGCCAGTATACAGGGCAAGAAGAATATGACATGACTGTTATAAAGAATATGAGAATACATCTAGAACAACCTCATCTCTCTCTTTCTTTCAGAGATCTCTTCACTTTTCAGGTTAATAGGAAGAATAAAGTCTTCTTAAAATAAATAAATAAGAGGAAGATAATTTTCTTTTCTCTTTTTTTTTTTTTTTGACATTTTCCCCCCTCTTGGGGATTTATTTTATTTGAAAAAACAGAATAAGAAAAAAAGAAAATTAGAAAACAAATACAAAACAAAATAAAGCAAAACAAAAGAGAACATTGCCATGTGCCCAGCAGAAAATCAAGGAGGATTCAAAATACATAACAACAAATTACCACATCAAAAAAGAATATATTAGTAGAAGAAATTATATTCATGAATGTCCTTTTTAAAATTTTCCTTGTAAATTGTTCTTTGGCTCTCTGCTGTGCACCTTATTTACTTTATTCTTTTCTCTAACTTTCATCCCCACCATGCATAAGCAAGATACAGTTAAGAAAAGATATACTTATGGACATGCACACACACACACACACACACACACACTCTCAACCGCCCCGCCCCCCATATACACACGTCTTTCCTATCCCTACTGCCTCTTTAATTAAATTCTGCTCCATAACTTGCCTTGAAATTACTTAATCTCCCCCCACTTAAGAATTCTTCCATTGTCTTCTTCCTTCATCCTTTGCTTCCCCAACCACTCTTCCCTTCCCCTTATTTCTTTGTGGATTTTGAAGGGTGCTATATCCTTCCTGGTATATATGTAGTATTGTGTATTGAACCCATTCCTAATGTGAGGAGATTTTTCAGAACTATAAGCCCTCCTCCCCCTTCTAATGTTTCTATGTCTCTTCCTCCTCTGAACCTCATTTGTAAAACATGATTACTATTTTTTACCTTGAATCTGGCAATCTTTCTTTTGAGCTATCCTGTTGTTGATCTTAAACTTACAGTATACTTTTTGCAAAGTAAAACAAACAAACAAACAAACAAACAAAACAAAACAAAACAAAACAAAACAAAACAAAACAAAATCCCTACAATTTGTCCATGTTTAAATAGTTTGTTCATGTTAAATTTCTTCAAATTAAACTTTCATATATTAAATTTTCTGTAAGTTTGGGTTTGGTTGATAGAAAGTCCTGAAAATCTGCAATTTGTTGAATATCTGTATTTTTCTCATTCAGAATTTTAGATAATTTTGCTGGATATTTTTGTCCACAGGTCTAGTTCTTTTGATTATTAGAAGATATGATTCTAGGACTGAAATATATCTATTGCAAATTGACTAAGTAATCAATGTACATGAATTCAGTGGCAGAGAAATATTACATATATATATATTTGTTTGTTTGTTTGATTTTGTGTTATGCTGAGGCAATTGGGGTTAAGTGACTTGCCCAGGGTCACACAGCTAAGAAGTGTTAAATGTCTGAGGCCAGATTTGAACTCAGGTGCTCCTGACTTTTGGGCTGGTGCTCTATCCACTGTGCAAGCTAGCTGCTCCAAAATATTATATTATAAGCAGATTTATAAGAAACCAAATTGGGAGTGGTGATAAGAGAATCTGCATGAAAATAAGTCTAATTAGAGGGATAGTACTACAAGCAATCTCTAATCTTTTCACTTTTCACTTATAGATAAGGGGAAGCTTTCATGAAAATAGCCCAAGGTCCAAATGAACCATTTGCTGATTTACAGGGACATCTGCAGACAGTTATCATATGAACTATTGGTGAAAATGTAACAATAGAAATTATGATAAGACAACTTGCCAGAGAAAATGCTAATGAGGTTTGTAGAAGATTTATACTAGGACTACACAAAGATGCTCTTTTAGAGGAGATCATAAGATGATGTGCCACAATGGGCACAAATGCCTTTTATACCCAGGCTATGATGCAGTACATGGAAAGATGTTAAGATTCTTAAAAGGTGCTAAGTAAGTGGAATTGATGAGATAATGATTCTCTAATTTACATGTACTTAGTACATGTAAGATTCACACCTTTAAGAGAGCATATAAAAGAAGGAGCTGTCAGGATCAGAGAGGACAAGCCTACTAGAACACAAACCCACTAGATGCTCTTGGAGCCTGAGCCAGATTCAGGATTCAGTTGAAGAGATTCACAAGCCAGAGAAGGCAGCTTAATCTCTCACAACTAAGACTACAGAAAGCCTCCAGAAAACTAGCTGAACCCCAAGTGAAGGAGACAAAACTTTAAAGGAGACAATAAAAGATTTAGACTTTACTACCTGGCTGCATTTGGGGTGATTACTCAGAACTGAAACTCAGGCTGCTTCCAGAAGCCCCCCAAGAAACCTGCTCCCAGAGAACATTATATTTTAGAGAAGAGAATATTACATTTTGGCGCCAGAATGTGGGACCAAGAACCTTCATCTTGTGACCCAGAAATTAGGGTGAATACAAGGAAACTTTGTTAAAGGGCTAAAATAGTATTTCATCTAAAATGGGACAAATGTTTAGAAAACAGCCTTCTTTTCCTCTTCAAGGAAAACGTGTCAAAAGCTTGGTTAGACTGATAAAAAAATCAAGGTTTAATTGTAACCTGGGAGTTTATCATTGATTTAAAAAAAAAAAAACTGTACAGTACACATCTCCTTGGTTCTCTATGTGAAAAGAATCAGATCTAGAGGAATGGAAATTAGTAGGAGAGCAACTATGTCAATTCTACAATGAAAATGGACCTGACTCAATTTCCAAAGACACACTTAATATATATATATATATAATTTAATACAACTGGCTTTAAGAAATTATATAAGTATTAGAATAAGGAAAAAGAGGAAAGAGCAGGAGGGGAAGGTGCCAAAGAAACTAGGTAAAAATGATGAAGAATCAGATAAGAATGGAGTTAAGTACAATTCTGAGTGTGACACTTCACAACAGGAGCATTTCCCATCATCTGACCTACTTTCCTCAATTAACCCTTCATGGGTGGAGAGAGGAGGAGGGGAGAGGCAGTGACACAGAACCACCTATTAATCAGCCTATAACAAGATTACAAAAAGCATTGGTTAAGGTAAAACATGAAGGACAGGATATATCTGATTTAAAAATAAATGCATACCCTGTGATTGAAGAGCTTGACTCTTCAGGTCAAAAAAGGAGAAGATACACTCCTTTTGATCTGGAAAAAAATAAGAATTTGATAAAGGGTTGGGGCTCTTTATGGGGCTACATAGTCTTATGTTAAAATGTTACTAGATAATTTGGCTTATGAAATCTTACCTCCCAGTGATTGGAAATACATAGCAAGGACATGTTTAGAACCTGGACAAAACTTGTTGTGGCTTTCAGAGTATCATGAATTATATAGGATTCAACCAACGAAATAGGCAAACAGGAGTTAATATACAAGTCACTTTTGACCAACTAGCCAGTGAAGTTCAATATGTAGAGAATTCAGCACAGATTATTTACCCCACAACAATTTATGAACAGATTGCTACTGCTGCTATAAAAGTTTGGGGTTCCCACCCAGGGAAAGATGAAGGTAAAGTCTTCACAAAAATAGAGCAAGGTCCCAATGGACCCTTTGCTGATTTTGTGCGATGTTTGCAAATAGTTGTCACAAGAAATATTGGAGAAAATGAAACTACAGAAATAATGATCAGACATCTGTTTAAGGAAAATGCCAATGAGGTTTGCAGAAAAATTATATGGGAACTATACAAAGATGCTTCTTTAAAGGAGATCATAAGTTGCTGTGCCACAGTGGGCACAAATGCTTCTTATACTCAGACTATGAAGAACATGGGAAAACATTCTTGGCAAGGGATTTTTAGACAGAATCGTTGATGTTTTCAGTGTGGAAAAATAGGACATCTGAGAACTCAGTGTAGCTATAGAGACAGAGTGAGAAGACAGGGTGAGAGAATAAAACCCAAAACCCTATGTACAAAATAACACATGGGTTTCCACTGGGCCTCAGAATGTAGATTGACTCAAGGAAATGAGAGGCAAGGCTCAGCTCCAAGATATCATATAAAAGACAGGTGGGGCATGATGGCAGCTGAGTTTACACCCAGAGATTCTTTAGAAGGTTAGGACTCTGATGTGATTAATCCACTGAAAAGCAATCAGATAGCAGAAAAAAATTACAATTGGGGAAAATACAGGCTTTTTAAACCAACAGGGCAGTGTTTAGTGCAAACAGCTCCAATGTAATTGCCAGATGATAAGGAGAGATTTAGAAAGTGGTAAATAGAAGGGAATTAGATAGGTTAACTGCTTGGGAGAAAAGGGTTTGCTTGTATTCCTACAGATGGAAAAGAAAACAGATGGAGAAGGAAACAGATGGGTGGCAACAAGCACTTGGAGAGAGACAGAAAAAGAGAAAAATCTGGAAACAAAGGAGAAGACCTAAGAACAAAATCTTCAGAAATCATTGGATTCCCTAACACAAGATGAGACTGTTGCAGAACTTGAAAACCAGCAGGAATCATTGGATTCCTTGGAGATGAAAAAATTGTTAATGAGACTATCACAGGACTTAAAAACTTGCAGGAATTATTGAATTCCTGGCATACAAACCTAATGGACAATAGATTCCTTTTGGACTATTTCTAGGACTTATGGACATGTATAATTCCTTATGTTGATTCATGTCATTCTTCACATCACTACTAGCCTGTGTTAAGTTACTATGTGTTTATGTAATTTACGTAATTATGTGTAATACCTCCCATATTGATGGATTTATGTATACCTGTTTTAAGAGTGAGCCTCTTCAGAAAACTGTTAATCTGATTTGATTTCCCATTTCCCTTTGGTGTTTTCATCTGCCTTCCTGAGACGTCAAGGAGGGCATGATCACTTCCTTTTGTGGTTGTTTCACCCCTTTTTTGAGCAGTCAGGTAAGGTGTGATCACCTTCTTTTTTGGGGTTCTTGAGAAGTCAGGGAGATCATGTCCACCTATATTCTAAATCAAAAAAAAGTAGGAGATATTAGGATTCTTACAAGTTGCTAAGTAAATGGAATTGATGAGATAATGTTCTCTAATTTACATATACTTAGTACTTACAAGATTCACATCTTTAAGAGAGTATATATAAGGAGGAGCTGTCAGGGCCAGGGAGGACAAACCCACCAGAACACAAGCCCACTAGAAGTTCTTGGAGCCTCGCCAGGATTCAGTCAAGGAGATTCACATGCCAGAGAAGGCAGCTTAAGCACTCTGAACCAAGACTACAGAAGGTATCCAGAAAACTAGCCGAGCCCGAAATGAAGGACACAAGACTTTAAAGGAGACAATGAAGGATTTGGACTTTAATACCTGGCTGCATTTGGGGTGATTCCTCAGAACTGAAACTCAGGCTGCCTCCAGAAGCCCCCCAAGAAATCTCCCAGAGAACATTACATTTTGGAGAACATTACAGGAAGACAGGATTCCTTTTGGCAAGGGACTTCCAGAGAGACTCTACAATGCTTTCAATAAGGGAAAGTAGGACATCTGAAAGCTCAATATTGGCATAGAAGACAGAGTGGGACAACAAGACCAAAAACCCTATGTCCAAAATGCAACAGAGGCTTCCACTGGGCATCAAAATGTAGATTTACTCAGGGAAAGGAGATGCAGGGCTCAGCTTCAGGACCCCAGGCAAAAAACACTTAGGGCATGATGGCAGTTGATGTTACACCCAGAGAGTCTTTAGAAGTTCAGTACTCAGACATGACCAATCAGCCAAGAAGCAATCTGATGGGAGAAAGAGATTACAAAATCAATCAGTCAGGAAGCAACCTGATGGGAGAAAGGAATTGTATTTAAGAAAAATAAAGTTGTATGCAGCAGGGACTACTGAGATATCCCCTGAGGAGTGAAATCTGTCCCTGTCCGGCCTATAGATCCTTTAACTCCAGGCACAGTAAGCTTGATCATTTCACCTCCTGAGAGTGCTTACAAAATAATGTCCATCCATATACTTATTTGGGAAACTAGGGAATGTGCAGATAATATCCCAGTGACTAACACAGGTTAGTTATCAGCCATGAGAAATAGTTGCATAAGGTTTATTGATACAGATTCCTAAAAGGCAATCTGGTAATACTTACCCAGATTTTGACTCCAAGCACCAGAATCCAGGAATATTCTGGACTGCAGCTGTTAAAGCTGACCATCTATGCTCAATATCTATGTAAATGGCATATAATTGAAAGGAAAAGGTAGACACAGGTGCAGATTGTACAGACATTAGAGGTGCCAGTTGCCCAGTCATTGGCCAAAATTAAGGCAGAAACCTATATGTCTAGTATAGGAGAATAAAAAGCAGCTGAAGTTAGTGCTATCCCTTTGAGATGGACATTTGAAGGCAAAACAGGAGTTTTTACTCCTTTTGTAGTAAATAAAATCCCCATCAATCTATGGGGAAAGGACATTCTATTACAGTTAGAATTACAATTGAGTACTTTAGCTTTTTAGGCAGGGCTGCTATTGAAGGCCTGACTGCAATCTCACCTGTTCCCATTCAATGGAAAACTAATGCATTAGTGGGGGTAGAACAGTGGCCCTTAGCTAGTGATAAAATTCAGAGCTTATTGAATATAGTACAGGAGCAATTTGACCAAGGACATTTACAATCTTCTCTAAGTCCTTGGAATTCCCCTGTATTTGTTGTTAAAAAGAAATTTGGAAAATGGAGGATGTTTACTGATCTGAGAAAAGTAAATGAACAGATGGAAATTATGGGAATTTTCAGCCTGGACTTCCATCTCCTACTCATTTGCCTAGAGAATGGCCTCTTTAGATTATAGACATTAAGGAATGTTTCTATTCTATCACTCTGGATAAAGAAAATATGAAAAGAATTGCCTTTTCAGTACCCAGCATTAATTTTGCTGAGCCTTATAAAAGATATGAATGAATAATTTTGCCACAGGGAATGAAAAATAGCCCTACGATATGTCAAATGTATGTTGCTGCTGTTCTTACTCCTGTAAGAAAAGCATTCCAAAAAATGTTATTATATTACATGAATGATATCTTGGGGTGTTGATCTGAGGAGTAAATGTTAGAAGTATGTCTACAAAAGACCATAGAAACACTAAAGAACTACAAATTGCATATAGCTCCAGAAAAAATTCAAAGACATGTTCCTTTTCAATATTTAGGATATGAAGTATATCCTAAGGTGCTTATAGTACAAAAGTTTTTTTTTTCCTTTTTTTTTTAAGAACAGAGAAGTTGAACATCTTAAATGACTTTCAGAAACTGATAGAAGATATCCAATGTCCAGTCTTAGGCTTAACTACCTATCAATTATAACCATTATATGATATTTTAAGGGGAGACACTATTTTAAACTTACCACATCAGCTTACAAAAGAAGCTCAAAGGCTTTGAGAGAAGTTGAACTGGCTTTATCCAATTTGGTTGAAAGAGTCAATCAGAAACCTTTGGAAATATCAGTTTTTGCTATAAAAGAGGCTCCCACAGCAGTCTTTCATGAAGGACACAGTGTGATAGAATGGGTGAACCTCCCAGCACAATCAGAACAATGGTTTAGGTCTTACCTTGTGCTTGTGGCTAGAATTTTTTTTAAAGACCATTAGGTGAGTAGTACAATTATCTGGATTAAGACCTTACAAGATATACACATTTTATACCAATGCACAAATTAATGTATGCTGTGAAACTATCCCAGAGTGGAAAATTGTATTGGCCACAGCTCCAAATTTTACACACAGGTCTCTATTAAATATAATGCTGCTATTACATAATTGGCAATGGAGTTTTTATGAAAAGGTTTCTAAAGTTCCTCTTAAAGGACCAGCTATCTTTACAGATGCATCCAGACATAACATTTGTGCTGTATACTCTCATCACAACTATAAAGAGAGTAGTCAGAATTCCCTTTTAGTCCACTAAGCAGAATGAATTGTATGCAATCATTCTAGCTCTTATTATCCAGGAGATGTAAATATAATATCTGATTCAACCTATTCAGTAGGTGTGGTACAAAGAATTGCCTAGCCCAAATGAAATTTGTAGTTTCTAATATATATCAGCTCTTTAATCAAAACTTTAAGAGCAAGTGAGAAAGCATCCAGATAAGATTTATATCTTCCATGTCCACTCTCATAGTGAACTTACAGGTCTGATTTTTGATGAAAATTCAAAGGCAGACAGCCTTCTAACCATGTTAGCCAATACCTTTTTTTTCAGGTAGCCCAAGAATCTTATTCTAAATGTCATCAGGCTGTTCCAGCTTTACATTTGCTAGTTGGGATAAAAAAGGGGAATCTAGGAGCATAGTAAAAGCCTATACTGTTTGCCTTCCTTTCCACACTCTTATGCTCCCTGCAGGAAAAAACCCTTATGATTTGAGACGCAATGAAATTTGGCAACTGGGTGTGATTATAAATTATTATTATAAATTATAATTATAAATTATAAAATATTATAAATAAATAAAAAGATTATAAATCTTTTGGTCATTAGTCTTTTATCCATGTTGTAGTAGACATTTTTCAGGATTTATTTTTGCAATACCAGCAGCAAAAGAGATATCCCAAGTGGTCACTGAATTCCTTATATGAACTTTGGCAATTGTGGATGTAACACAAGCAATAAAAACAGATAATGGACCTGCATATACTTCTCAACATTTTGCACACTTTTGTGCATAGTGGCATACCTTTTTTACACACCACTGACATATCTTTTAATCCTCAAGGACAGGCAATAGGAGAGAAGAGAAACAGAGACATCAAGATGCTCCTCCAAAAACAAAAGAAAGGGGGAACCACAGGTAACCCCAGAGAACTTCTAAATTAACTCTTTAAACTATTAACTTTTTGATGAAGATGCACTGGCTCCAGCAGACAAGTTTTATAACCCACCAGAAGGGCAGTTTCCAGTGCTAGCAGCACCACTATCTTTAAAAAATTGCCAAGTGATGTGGAGAGATCCAGAAAGTGGCGATTGGAAGAGACCAGATAGGTTAACTGCTTGAGGTAGAGGGTTTGCTTGTATTTCTACAGATGGAGAAGGAATCAGATGGGTGCCAAAGAGCCGTATTTGCCTTGTATATCAGAGAGAGATGGAGAAGGCTCCTGGAACAAAGAACATTCAAGAAACATCAGATGGTTCCATCTCTGACTGCATGTACCATTGAAAAAGCATGACAGCAAACATCTCAAATTGACAATGAGACTGCTGCAGGACTTCAAAATCTGCAGGAATCATTGCATTCCCTGACACATGAAGTAATGAACATAGATTGGTTTTGAGCTATCTCTTGGCTGCTGAAGGAGGTATATGTGTGACTGTTATTTATATACCCTTCTTCTAGGACTTACAGACATGTTTAATTCCTTATATTGATTCATGTTGTTTGTTACATCACTACTAATCTGTGTTATATTACTATGTGTTTGTGTAATACTTTTCATGCTGATGGATTTATGTATACCTGTTTCCAGTAAGACTCTTCAGTCCAGAGGAAATCTGCTAACAATATCTGGTTTGGTGTTCTTACTTCCCTGAGAAGTCAGGGAGGACATGATCAACTGTTTTTGGTGTTTTCACCTTTCTTCCTGAAAAGTCAGGGAGGGCATGACAACTTGTTTTCTAAAACAAAATAAAGTGGGAGATGTAGAGGGCCAGAACTCTGAAGAAGTATCCTTGAAACAATGATATTTACCGCAAGGTGTTAACTCAGTGGAATTCATGAGATAATGATTCTCTAGTTCACATATATCTAGTTTGATATAATGATATAATCACTCTAGTTGGCATTTACTCAGTATGTTGTAATGATGTAATTGTAATAGGGTATTTAAAGGCTGAGAGAACGAGGGACCAGGTCAGTCAGTCAGAGTGAACAGACTGTGAAGGAGACAATAAAATTTTTAGCCTCTATTCCTGACTGCCCTTGTGGTGACTATCTTGCTGAGACCAAGGCCCATCCAGAGGACCTCCAGAAATCTAGCTCGGACATTATATATGCTATTCTTGTGTTTTTAATATGAAAGAATATGTTATTTTGTTAAAATATTTTTCTATATAAATATAATTACATTATTTTTGTTGTTTTGTTATTGGTATTGTTAATTGTATTTTATTTTTGCTAGTATTAAACCAGTCCTGCATGCCTGGTATAAATTCAAACTGGACAGAGTATGATTTATTTTTCTTTTAGTGCTATATTACTGTAGTTTCATTGCTAGCATTTTATTTAAAATTTTTGCATCAATATTCATTAGAGTTTGATCTGTAATTTTCTTTATTTTTGCTGTTTCCAGTTTAATGTTTCTGTTTTAAAATATTTCAGTAGAATTCTATCTCTATTGAGATAGAGCTCTAATAATTTATATAATATTGAAATTTATTGTTGTTTAAACATTTGGTAGAATTTACTTGCAAATTCATCTTATCCTGGGGATGTTTTTCTTAAGGTCTTTATTTATATCATGTTAAATGTCTTTTTTAAAAATTGGATTCTTTACATATTCTTTTTCCTCTTCCATTAATCTGAGTAATTTACGGTTTTGCAAATGTTCATTAATTTAAATTGCAGCTTTTATTGGTATATGATCAGGAAAAATAGTTCCTAATAATTCTTTTAACTTCATCTTCTTTGGTTACTCAATCACTCATTTTTTTTCTGCTATTGACAATACAGTTTTCTTCCTTTTTAATAATCAAATTGATCAATAATTTTATATGTTGTTTCCTTTTTTTTTCATAAAACATGACTTCTGCTTTTATTTATTAGTTCAATGTTTTATCTTTTTTTAAACATTCAATTCTTGATTTTTAGGATTTCGATTTTATTGTTTAATTAGTGATTTTTGATTCATTCTTTTCTTAGTTTTTAAAAGTTGAATTCCCAATGCATTTATCAGCTCTCCCCCTCTACCCCCCATTATTAATATGTTTATACATAGTCATTTTCCCTTCAATGCTACTTGGCTGCATCCTAGTGATTTTGTTGTTATCTCATTGTTGTCATTATTGATTCTTTATATAATTTATGATTTAACCCACTTATTTTTCAAGCTTAAATTATTTAATTTCAAACTCCAGCCTATGCTTCTAATACACTTTCTTAAGTGTAATTTTATTGTGTTATGATCCTAAAGCATGATTTCACATATATGCTTTTCTGCATTTGTTATGAAGTTTTTATGTCCTAATAAACATTTAATTTTTGTGAAGTTGACATATCCAGATGATAAAAAGATATACTCCTTCCTATTCTCATTAATGTACTCCAAAGATCTATCATATCTTTTTTTTTTTCATCTCTAAAAGACAGTTTCAACATCTTTTAGAAAAAATACATCTCTCTAATTGTATGGGGAAAATATTATTTCCCATGACATCAGTATATTGCACCCATTTTCATCTTTTATTTCTTTTTATTTTTAAATCATGCCTTATTTATTATTATTATTATTATTATTATTATTATTATTACTATTATTTTATTTTATTTAATAATAACTTTATATTGACAGAATCCTTGCCAGGATAATTTTTTTACAACATTATCCCTAGCACTTGCTTCTGTTCCGATTTTTCCCCTCACTCCCTCCACCGCTCCCCTAGATGGCAAGTAGTCCTATATATGTTAGATATGTTGCAGTATATCCTAGATACAATATATGTTTGCAGAACCGAACAGTTCTCTTGTTGCACACGGAGAATTGGATTCAGAAGGTAAAAATAATCCGGGAAGAAAAACAAAAATGTAAATAGTTCACATTTGTTTCCCAGTGTTCTTTCTTTGGGTGTAGCTGCTTCTGTCCATCATTTATCAAGTGAAACTCAGGTTTCTTTGTCAAAGAAATCCACTTCCATCAGAATACATCCTCATACAATATTGTTGTCGAAGTATATAATGCTCTCCTGGTTCTGCTCATTTCACTTAGCAGCAGTTCATATAACTCTCTCCAAGCCTCTCTGTATTCATCCTGCTGATCATTTCTTACAGAACAATAATATTCCATAATATCCATATACCACAATTTACCCAGCCATCCTCCAATTGATGGGCATCCATTCAATTTCCAGTTTCTAGCCACTACAAACAGGGCTGCCACAAACATTTTGGCACATGCAGGTCCCTTTCCCTTCTTTAGTATCTCTTTAGGGTATAAGCCCAGTAGTAGCACTGCTGGATCAAAGGGTATACACAGTTTGATAACTTTTGGGGCATAATTCCAGATTGCTCTCCAGAATGGTTGGATTCGTTCACAACTCCACCAACAATGCATCAGTGTCCCAGTTTTCCCGCATCCCCTCCTACATTCATCATTATTTTTTTCCTGTCATCTTAGCCAATCTGACAGGTGTGTAGTGGTATCTCAGAGTTGTCTTAATTTGTATTTTTCTGATCAATAGTGATTTGGAGCACTCTTTCATATGAGTGGTAATAGTTTCAATTTCATCATCTGAAAATTGTCTGTTCATATCCTTTGACCATTTATCAATTGGAGAATGGCTTGATTTCTTATAAATTAGAGTCAGTTCTCTTTATATTTTGGAAATGAGGCCTTTAACAGAACCTTTAATTGTGAAGATGTTTTCCCAGTTTGTTGCTTCCCTTCTAATCTTGTTTGCATTAGTTTTGTTTGTACAAAGGCTTTTTAATTTGATATAATCAAAATTTTCTATTTTGTGATCAGTAATGGTCTCTAGTTCATCTTTGGTCACAAATTTCTGTCTCCTGCACAAGTCTGAGAGATAAACTATCCTATGTTCCTCTAATTTATTTATAATCTCGTTCTTTATGTCTAGGTCATGGACCCATTTTGATCTTATCTTGGTATATGGTGTTAAGTGTGGGTCCATGCCTAATTTCTGCCATGCTAATTTCCAGTTATCCCAGCAGTTTTTATCAAATAATGAATTCTTATCCCAAAAGTTAGGATTTTTGGGTTTGTCAAACACTAGATTGCTATAGTTGACTATTCTGTCTTGTGAACCTAACCTTTTTCACTGCTCAACTAATGTATTTCTTAGCCAATACCAAATGGTTTTGGTGACTGCTGCTTTATAATATAATTTTAGATCAGGTACAGCTAGGCCACCTTCATTTGATTTTTTTTTTCATTAATTCCCTTGAGATTCTCGACTTTTTATTGTTCCATATGAATTTTGTTGTTATTTTTTCTAGATCATTAAAATATTTTCTTGGAAGTCTGATTGGCATAGCACTAAATAAATAGATTAGTTTAGGGAGTATTGTCATCTTTATTATATTTGCTCGGCCTATCCAAGAGCATTTAATATTTTTCCAATTATTTAAGTCTGACTTTATTTGTATGGAAACTTTTTTGTAATTTTGCTCATATAATTCCTGACTTTCCTTTGGTAGATAGATTCCCAAATATTTTATGGTATCAACAGTTATTCTGAATGGAATTTCTCTTTGTATCTCTTGCTGTTGGATTTTGTTGGTGGTGTATAAAAATGCTGAGGATTTATGGTGATTTATTTTGTATCCTGCTACCTTGCTAAAATTATGAATTATTTCTAATAGCTTTTTAGTAGAATCTCTGGGGTTCTCTAGGTATACCATCATATCATCTGCAAAGAGTGATAGTTTGGTTTCCTCATTGCCTACCCTAATTCCTTTAATCTTTTTCTCAACTCTTATTGCAGAGGCTAGTTTTTCTAATACAATATTGAATAATAATGGTAATAGTGGGTAACCTTGCTTCACTCCAGATCTTACTGGGAAAGGTTCCAGTTTTTCCCCATTGCATATGATGCTTACTGAAGGTTTTAAATATATGCTCCTGACTATTTTAAGGAAAAGTCCATTTATTCCTATGCTCTCAAGTGTTTTTTTTTTTTTTTTATTAGGAATGGATGTTGGATTTTATCAAATGCTTTTTCTGCATCTATTGAGATGATCATATGGTTTTTGTTTGTTTGGTTATTGATATAGTCAATTATGCTAATAGTTTTCCTAATATTAAACCAGCCCTGCATTCTTGGTATAAATCCTACTTGGTCATAATGTATTATCCTGGGGATAATTTTCTGTAATCTTTTTGCTAATATTTTATTTAAGATTTTAGTATCAATATTCATTAGGGAGATTGGACTATAATTTTCTTTCTCTGTTTTCAATCTACCTGGTTTAGGTATCAGTACTATGTCTGTGTCATAAAAGGAGTTTGGTAGGACTCCTTCAATCCCTATTTTTTCAAATCGTTTATTTAGCATTGGAGTTAATTGTTCTTTAAATGTTTGATAGAATTCACATGTAAATCCATCTGCTCCTGGGGATTTTTTCTTGGGGAGTTGGTTCATAGTTTGTTCTATTTCTTTTTCTGAGATGGGACTGTTTAGGATATTTACTTCTTCCTCTGTTAGTTTGGGCAAATTATATTTTTGGAGGTATTCTTCTATTTCATTTAAGTTGTCTAATTTATTGGCATAAAGTTGGGCAAAGTAACTTCTAATTATTGCTCTAATTTCCTCTTTGTTAGTGGCGAGTTCTCCCTTTTCATTTTTAAGACTAACAATTTGATTTTCCTCTTTCCTTTTTTTAATCAGATTTACTAAGGGTTTGTCTATTTTGTTGGTTTTTTCATAGAACCAACTCTTAGTTTTATTAATTAATTCAATAATTTTTTTTTTTTACTTTCAGTTTTATTGATCTCTCCTTTTATTTTTAGAATTTCAAGTTTAGTGTTTGATTGGGGGTTTTTAATTTGTTCCATTTCTAGCATTTTTAGTTGCAAGCCCAATTCATTGACCTTCTCTTTTTCTATTTTATACAATTAGGCCTCTAGAGATATGAAATTTCCCCTTATTACCACTTTGGCTGCATCCCATACATTTTGGTATGATGTCTCATCATTATCGTTTTCTTGGGTGAAGTTATTATGTCTATGATTTGCTATCATTCTTTACTATGAAATTATTTAGTTTCCAATTATTTTTTGGTCTACTTTCCCCTGGCTTTTTGTTGAATGTAATTTTCATTGCATCGTCGTCTGAAAAGGATGCAGTTACAATTTCTGCCTTACTGCATTTGAGTTTGAGATTTTTATGTCCTAATATATGGTCAGTTTTTTTATAGGTTCCATGAACTGCTGAAAAGAAAGTGTACTCCTTTCTGTCTCCATTACATTTTCTCCAGAGATCTATCATATCTAATTTTCTAGTATTCTATTTACCTCTTTGACTTCTTTCTTATTTATTTTGTAGTTTGATTTATCTAATTTTGAGAGTGCAATGTTGAGATCTCCCACTATCATAGTTTTGCTGTCTATTTCTTCTTGCAGCTCTCTTAATTCCTCTTTTAAGAATTTAGATGCTACACCACTTGGTGCATATATGTTTAATATTGATATTGCTTCATTATCCATGCTACCCTTTAGCAAGATATAGTGCCCTTCCTTATCTCTTTTGATTAGATCAATTTTTGCTTTAGCTTGATCTGAGATCAGGATGGCTACCCCCACTTTTTTGACTTCACCTGAAGCATAGTAGATTTTGCTCCAACCTTTTACCTTTAACCTACATGTATCTCCCTGCTTCAGGTGTATTTCCTGTAAACAACATACTGTAGGATTCTGGCTGTTAATCCATTCTGCTACCCGCTTTCTCTTTATGGGGGAGTTTACCCCATTCACATTTATGGTTAAAATGACCAATTCTGTATTACTTGCCATCTTGTTAATCCCTGTTTATGCTTTTCTCCCTTCTTTTTCCCTTCCCCCCTTCCCAGTATTAAGCTTGTGAGCACCATTTGCTTCTCACAGCCCTCCCTTTTTAGTATCTCTCCCCCTGCCTTAGAGTTCCTCCCCCTATCTTACCCCTTTCCTTCCCAGTTTCCGTATTCCCTTCTGCTTAGCTTATTCCTTCCCTTTTCACTTTTCCCTTCTCACTTTTCAATGAGGTGGGAGAAGTTTCAACATACATTGAATATGTCTAAAATTTTTCTCTTAAAGCCAATTCTGAAAGCAGTAAAATACCCACTATATTCATCCCCCTCCATTCTTTCTCTCAGATAGATATAATAAGTTTCCTTTGCCTCTTCATGAGATGTACTACCCCCACTTTATCCTTTTTCTGGTACAATGTCCTTTCCACATGTAGTTTCTAGAACAAGGTATATATGTATTCTTTATACATCTTTATAACGGAAATATAGTTCCCAAGATTAATCTTTACCTTTTTAGATTTGTCTTGAGTTCTATATTTGTAGATCAAACTTTTTAAGTTCTGGCTTTTTCATCAAAAATAGGTGAAATTCGCTTACTTCATTGTATGTCCATCTTCTTCCCTGGAAAAAGATGCTCATTCTAGCTGTGTAAGTTATTTTTGGTTGCATACCAAGTTCCTTAGCCTTTTGGAATATCATATTCCAGGCCCTTCGATCCTTTAATGTGGATGCTGCTAGATCCTGGGTGATCCTTATTGTGGCTCCTCGATACTTGAATTGGGTTTTTCTAGCCTCTTGCAGTATTTTTTCCTTCGTCTGAGAGTTCTGGCATTTGGCCACTATATTTCTTGGTATTTTGATTTTAGGATCCCTTTCAATAGGTGATCAATGAATTCTTTCAATGTCTATTTTACCCTCTGTTTCTATGACTTCTGGGCAGTTCTCTTTGATAATTTCCTGGAAAATAGTGTCCAGGCTCTTTTTTTCATCATGTGTTTCTGGGAGTTCAATGATTCTCAGATTGTCTCTCCTGGATCTGTTTTCCAGGTCTGTTCTTTTCCCAAGAAGGTATTTCACATTCTTTTCCATTGTTTGATTTTTTTGGATTTGCTTGACTGATTCTTCTTGTCTCCTCGAGTCATTCAATTCCATTTGTTCATTTCTGATTTTCAATGAAATATTTTCTTCACTCACTTTTTAAAAATCTTTTTCTAATTGTCCAATTGAGTTCTTTTGTTCTATGGAATTTTTTTTCCATTTCGCCAATTTTGTTTTTTAGAGAGCTATTTTCTGTTTCCAGTTCACTAATCCTATTTTTCAAGGATTTGATTTCTTTATCCACTCTGTCTTTAAATGAGTAGGATGACTTCTCCAGCCTCTTTTGCCAAGCCTCCCTCTCCTTTTCCCATTTTTCTTCTAGCTCCCTTGTGAGAGCCTTTTTAATTTCTTCTGTGAGGTTCATCTGTGCTGAGGAACAGACGATCTCCTCCTTTGGGGATTCGCCTGGGGACAGTCTGTTTTTAGTCTCCTCAGGATTTAGAGTCTGCTCTCTATCTGATTAGAAGCTGTCAAGGGTTAAAGTCCTCTTCAATTTTTTGCTCATTTTGTCAGAGAAGAATCAAAGACAAACTAGCAAAAAGAAAAAACCCCTAAATGGAGTCTGTTTTTTGGGGGGGATGGGCTGGGTGGTGTTACCGAGCTTCCTCTACAGACAGACTGAGGGGGCAGCAGCAAGGCACTAGCAGGACTGTGCTGCGCCTGAGCGTGCTGAGACACTGTTGGGGAGGGGTGGCCACGTCTTGAGAGACTCCAGCTGTTTGGGGTTGTATTCTTCACCCCCCAGTGTTTTTAGCTTCTCTGTTGGGCTGCTGATTTACTGCCAGGGCAAAATATCCAATCCTGTAGCAAAGCTCCCCCTCACAGAGCTGAGATCACACCCCACCCCCTCTCCGGTCTGCTCGGCTATGAGCTGCTCTCGTGCTCTCACTGCTGCTGCCTGCCCTCAGCCTGCATGCCGATCTAAAACCGTCCCCGCCCTCGAGCAAAAACAGACCTTTCTTGGAGAATCTCAAGGATATCTTCTCTTGGTAACTATTTGTGGGTTTTTTTTTTCAGTCAAGCATTAATTCAGAGGCTTGTAATGAAATGGATTTTGAGAGAAAACACGGAGCTTACACAGCTGTGTCTCCTCTCTGCCATCTTGGCTGGAAGTCTTTATTATTATTTTTAAAAATTTATACTGCTTTTGAACAGTATCTTGCCCAAATTGCCCAAATCTGCCATATATTAAAAATAACTCTCCCTATATTTTATCATTGTGATCAGTTACATCTATTCTTTCTCAGACAATCTTATTGAAAAGAAACTCATTGTTTTCTCTACTTCTGTCATTCTTTTTATTTTTTTAAACACTATACAACATGGCTTCTGATACCACTTTCAAATTAGGGTGTTTTTTACATAGTTACCATAATCCTTTAATTGTATAAAAACAAATAAACAAACAAACAAACAACAAAAAATAATAAAAAACCAAAAACCTAATGGCTTTTCTTCAAATTCTCATCCCTCTTAATATTCCTGCAATATTTGACACTTCAAAATTCTTCTAGGGAAATTCTCCTTTTTGTATTTTCATAGTGCTGCTCTATTATGGCTCTTCTCAAACTTGTGTGCTTGTTCCTTCTCAATGTCCTTGGCTCAAAAATTATCATTGTCAAAGTCATTAACTAGGAATATAATCCACAGATCTGTTTTATTTGTATCTCACAATTGGTGAACTGATAAATGATTTTCTAAGCAGATGACTCATAGGTATATTTATCAGTCCTTAGCCTATATTCTGAGTTCCCCAAAGATTCTTTAACTGAACATCATAGAACTCCTTAACTTCCTCTTAAACTCATTCTTCCTGAAGTTCTCTTTTACTTTTAAGGACACCTTCTAGTCTTCTGATATTGAAATTTAAACATCATTCTCACTCTATCCTTCTTACTCATCTTATATATGTAATCTATTGACAGACTTTGTCATTTGTATCCCCACTATATCACTAAGTATTCTCCTTTTCTTTCATATATACAATCAACATTTTAGTTCAGGTGCTTATTTCCTCTTGGGCTATTTCAACATAGAAACCATAATTATTGCACAAATCTACCAAAATTCTTAAAGCATAAGTCTAATGATGTCATTCCTTGATCAAAAAGTTTTAGTGGCTTTCTTTTGCTGCTTGATTAAAATACAAAGTTATCTTTCTGACATTTAAAGTCCTTCACAATGTGGCTCCAACCTACATTTGCCAGACTAATTTTACTTTACTCCTACTCATTTTATGTTCTAGTAAAACTGGTTTACCTGCTGTTACCCATACATGACATTACAGTTCTGAATTAGAAGCCTTTTAACATGCTGTTCCCAATGCCTGAAATATTCTTTTTAAAAATCTCTGCTTCTTGAAATCCCTGATCCTTGAAATATTTAGTTCAGAACTTACCTTTTACTAGAGAGTTTTTTTTTCTCCCCTCTCAACTCCAAATTTTCAACACTCTTCTTAGCCACCTCCAAACTTCCATAATCTTTGATTTAGTTTAAAAATATCTTGCATCTTCTATAAGCATAAATTGCTTTCCTTCAGTAGAATATATACTACTCTACAGTTGGAATTGTTTAACTTTTGTTTCTATATTTCCAAAGCCTAATACATAGAGAACTTAATAAACATTTGCTGACTTGAATTAAATTGCTTCCCCATTGCGTCTAGAATAATTGCAAACTTCTCAAGTTAGCATTCAAAACTACCTACAGTCTAATTCCAATTTATTTTTTCAAGCTTATTTCATATCATTCTTTCACATAGTTTACTTTTCCAGGTAAACCAGATTACTAGATACCTCCTGAATTTGACATTTCATTCTCCCCTTTTCCCACTTTTGTGTATCATCAGGCCAATTCCTATGACTTTATGTTCTTCTATTCAGCCTCTATAAATCATTCTTCCTTTATGGATTAGCTTAGGTATTATTATCTCCTTGCTTAAGTTTTTATTTGTATTTAATCATCCTCCCCAGTCAATAAGACTCTCTTTCTGAAATTACCTTGTCCTTGCTTATCTCTCTCTCTCTCTCTCTCTCTCTCTCTCTCTCACACACACACACACACACACACACATACACACACAAATATGTATATATATATATATATGCATATATATGTATGTATGTATGTATTCCATATATATTATACACACGATAGTCTCATATTTTAAAATGTAAGCTCTTTAAGGATAAGGATAACATTGTTTTTGTACTCCCAAAACTTAGGCCAGTGCATGATCTATTGTAAGTATTTAATAAATACTTGTAGATTTTTAAAAAATGATTTAAAGGGTACTGTCACCTTATTTTGGAAGATCAAGATAAAAAAAAATAAGGAATACACAGACACACACACACACACACACACACATATATTACAGCAGTATGAAAAGTTTAAGATTCTTAACAAATTTAGAATATTATTATCATCATCATTATTTTTCATTATCTTCCATCTTCTCAAACAGGAATGTGGAAAGCAGACTCATTTGTATTCAGCGGACCTAAGTTTAAACCCCAGTCCTACAATTTGCTCTCTATGTTACATGGGAAAAATCACATCTTCCTGGGCTTCAAATTTTAATGCTTAAAATGAAGAGATGGAGCTAGAAGATCTACTGATCTACTTTAAATCTCTCTATTCTGTGTAAATCAATTTCCTGGTTCAATCTGGGTTAATATTCAGATCTTTTTTTGGTTCACTTTTGTTCTTTAAAATTATCCTATAATGATTCAGACAGTTTCCTGACATAAGTGAACATAATTGAGCCTTTCTTTGATGATTGAGAATATTTCAGGACATGCAGGGTCATCATTCTCAATTCTCACTGTGAGAACTGGAACTGGAGATTAAAAATTTGTAGGAGATTGGGCTTAATTGTTTCTAAGTGAAGAATATTTTATTAAAAGCCTTTTTTCCAAATAAATCCTGAAGGGGAAACCTTTTTGACATTTGTTCCTTTCTCTTTAAAAGAGCAATAAAAATATAAAATTCACTAATTGTTCTATTAAATTGAATCTCATTTTACTGAAATTTCTTCATAAATGAAAGAATAACTTACCATGGTATATAATATCAAGAAAATCACAAGGTCCTCATCTATGTCCAATAGTTCTACCTCTGTTTAACTTTTTAAAAAAGGAGATTATTTAAGCCTCTCTCTATCACCTGCTATTAATATGAGAAAAAGTCCCACATTGTCAGTTGCTAAAAACCTGGGGTAAGAGAAGAGAGTGCAGTTAGATTGCACTGGGGATAGAGTATTACCCGTAGAGTCAAAATGGTGTAAATTCAATCTGGCCTCCGATACTTACTAGCTATGTGATCCTCAGTAGGTCACTTAAGCCTATTGATTTCAATGTCCTTATATGTAAAATGAACTGAAGAAAGGAATGATGAACCACTCCAGTATCTTTGACCAAAAAAACCCAAATGAGGTCACAAAGATTTGAACACAATGGAAAAAACTGAACAAAGGTAACAAAAAACTCAAAGATACAAATAAGCAAATAGGGTGTGTTGAGAACAAGGAAGGGATCAGATGTATGCTAAAAAGAGAAACTGGTAACATTGGAAAAAAACCCCCAACAACTAATTATTCCAAACTTAGTTTTGCTCAGGAAAATTCCTGTAGATGAAAAAAAATATATATATGTATGTATATATATATATAAAATTGTCTTAGTCCTTTAGATAAACGAGATCTTGAGAAGCAAAAAGGCATTTTTCAGATTGACTCTAACTTCCAGCACATTCTTTGAGTATATGTTCAAATCTTCTTTTTGTACTAAAACACAAATCTAAATAATGATTTTGAATCATGGGCAAGTTTCTTCACCTTTTGAGAACCTTGGTCTAATTCAGTAAAAAGAAATATGGAATAGTCAGAAGAGCCATTTTCCTATCTAGAAGGATTCCATAAACTCTGAGATACTTTTTTTTTTCAATTTAATTTTATTCTATTCATTCATGCTGAATACTCACTCCTCTTTTATAAATGTTACATATGATATCCCAGATTTATTTGTTTTTTTTTTTTTCAGTCAAGCATTATTTCAGAGGCTTGTAATGAAATGGATTCTGAAAGAAACTGTGGAGCTTATACAGCTGTGTAACTCTTCTCCGCCATTTTGGCTGGAAGTCCCTCTATTCCTATCTCTTAAAGATATTTCTATGGGACATTATCAATTTCAATTGATCATAAATTATCAAATTTTAATAAGCATTAATTTCTGGGTGAAAGGAGGTAGAAGTCTGGAAATCAGTGCTAAATTCACTATTAAGTTGAGGGAGGAAGAAATGTGGTGGAACTGGCCTTTGAAATAATGTACTATTGATGCTGTGAGGGGAAGGAAATGAGACAGGAAAGAATTTTTGGTAGCTTTTGATTTTAGAATTTTTTTGCTAAATGCTAAGATTAATTGTTTCTATGAGACTAAAAAACTGTTAAGTATTCTGAGCACCTCTTAAATTCCTGTGCCCTGTTATTCAACTCCATTTGCCCTACTCTAGCTAGATCCACTATATGAAATCAGCAAAGTTTGTTTTTTGAGTTACCCAATGCTATATTTTGAGTATCACTTTATCTTCCCTACACTTTTCTCTCCATGAAATAATCAGAATTTCTCTCCTTTGTTTTCCAACTAAATCTTCTCTCAGATCCTTTATCCTTTATCCTAAAGCATTAATAAAAGAGAAAAAAAAAACTTAGAATTTGATTCCTTTCAAGATGACTTGTAATTTAAAATAGCTCACAATCTTAAGTTAAAGGAATAATTATCTAATAGTGGAATATTTGAAGTGAAGAAGGAAAAATAAATCTTATATACCCTTTTGATATTACAGCTTTTTATTCTGTTACAAAGTATTATTGTTTGTGGGCATTATGGAGGTGGTACCTTGTACATAGTTAACACCCGAAGCTATTGTGTGTCATCAGGTTTTGGTGTCAGAAGAGGAGAATGAGAACAATTCTTCTCCTTTCTACTATTAACAATTGTCTTAAATCAAATAAAATCCTTCCTTTAATTTAGTTTTATAATATTAGTTTGCTGTCTCCAGGTGGGAAAATTAGTCTTCATAAGTCTGGAGAAATACTATTTTACTCCTCTGGGGACTGACATAAGAGGAAATAGCACCTGAAGACCAATAATTCTGCAGCTTCTTTTCTCTAATTGGTCAGTTCTGAAGGAGTTACATCTAAGATTAGATCTCATTTTAAACCAAAGTGAAAGAAAATTAGTGAAATTTCAGTTTGAAATTTGAAAGGATAAGACTAGACACAAGAACTTTCTCTCTGTCTGGTAAATGCTAGGGTTACCTCTAATGAAAGGACTAAAAGATGTCTTAACATCTTGTCCAGTTTTAGGCAGAACAGAATAGGTGACCTAGAAATGTTATTCCTCTATCCATGGCATTATATAGAATGAGAAAGAATTTTCTTTTAACAATAAAAGATACTGAAAGAAGTTTAAGTAATTCTGAAAACTTTATATCAGTAATTGCAATATAAAAATAGGTAACCATTTGTTTCTATGACATCATGAGTGATTATAGAAATGGTAAATGTGGCAAAACAAAAATGGTAAAACCACATTTGTGGTGTCCAATAAAACAGTCGACATAACCTTTCAAGCAGTTGTTGGTTGAAGGGAGGGAAAACAATAAGAGATATCAAGAGATCATAATCAAGAAAATATCATTTCTCAAGCTTTTGCTCTTCATTTAATTAAAAACATGACATTATAGTGGAATTAATAATTTAATTGGCTTGTCACTTTTTTATCAGTTCACAGAGTGCATTTTCCCAAATGATGGATAGAAAAATAAGCAGCTCATTTTTGCACAAACAAAATCAAAACAAACAAGATTAAAAGGGAAGTAGAAACCTGGGGGAAAATTTACAGCTACTGCTTTTGAAAAAGGTCTAATTTCTAAAATATATAAAAAATTGTGTCAAATTTACAATAAAATAAGTCATTCTCCTATTGATAAATGATCAAAGGATGTGAATAGACCATTTTTACTGACAAAATTAACACCATCTATAGTTATATGAAAAATGCTTTAAAACATTATTAATTAGAGAAATGCAAATTAAAATAATTCTGAGGTTCTACCTTACATCTCTCAGATTTGCTAAGATGACTGGAAAAGATAATAATAAATGTTAGATGGAATGTGGGAAAACCAGGACACTAATGAATTGTTGGTAGAGTTGTGAAATGATTCTACTATTCTGGAACTATGCCCAAAGGGTAATAAGACTGTGCATATCCTTTGACTCAGCAGTGCCACTACTGGGTCTGTATCAAATCAAAAATAAGAAGAAATCAAAAAGGAGGGAAAAGAATCTACATGTGCAAAAATGTTTTTAGCAGCTCTTTTTGTGGTAGCAAAAACCTAGAAAATGAGTAAGAAGTCCTTCAATTGGAAAATGAATAATTTGTTATATATGAAGGTGAAAGGATATTATTATCCTGTAAGAAATGATGAACAGACAAATTTTAGAAAGGCCCCAAAAGATTTATATGAACTGATGGTGAGTGAAACAAGCAGAATTAGGAATGCATTTATAAAAGTAACAACAAAATTGTGAGATGATCAACTATGAAAGACTGGATTCTTCTCAGTAGTTCAGTGATCCAAGGTAATTGGAGAGTAAACATCATTTGCATCCAGAAAAAGAGCTATAGAGAGTAAAAGTAAATCAACACATTCTGTGTTCATTTTTTTTTTCATTTTTTTTCTCTTTTTTGTTTTTCCCCTTTTGTTCTGATTTTTCTCTCCCAACATATTTCATAAAGAAATGTGTGTTAAAAAGCTAATGTAGATGTATAACCAGAAAAAACTAAAATCATTAAAAAACAAAACAAAAAAATAATTATATGTTTATTTTGGGTTTCAAATTCTATTTCTCATTCAACAGTAAAACATTGTTAAAATAGAATTCCACATCTCCTTTCATCACAAACACACACACAAAATGAATGAAACACTATATGTACATGTCAAGATACAACTCCTGGTTAATGTATCATTGTTAGCTGGTGAATTCTAGCATTAGTCAAAAACTTCAGCAGTACCTTGCATATAGCAGTCACCAAATAGATGTGTTGATTGATTGATTCATTTTCAAGAACAAAGGAAGTTTGCCCATTAATTAGCCTTATTGTGCTCTTTCTCACACACTTGACTTACTAAAAGGGACTGTTCTTTATTACTCTGTCAATTTAGTGATAACAACTTGGCAATTTCTGATGAAAAATCATTCCACTAAAACCAATATCATTCTTATACATCTTTTTTAAGAGGGTTCTGGGAGGGTTCAGACCTATGATGTTTATGCTAGATGTAAATCTCTGTAAACTATGAGGATTAGGAACTGTTCTGCAATGTGTTTAACATTAGAGAACTGCTTAGGATAACTTCCATTTTAAAGGACTTCGATGAGGTCATACAAACAGTATATGTCAAAGATTTAAAAAAAACAAAACAAAACATTTCTTAAACATTTTTTTTTTTAATTTTGACTTCTAACTTGTCTTTCTCTCCGTATTTCCCTGAGCTAGTAGGAAGTATGATATGTGATACATGTGCCATTATGCACAATATATTCCATGTTGTGAAAAAAAAAGACAAAAAATGAGAAAAACAAAGAAAGTGAAAATAGTATGCTTCAATATGCATTTAGACTCCATTAGTTCTTTATTTGCATGTGCATAACATTTTTCATGCTAAGTCATTTGGAATTAGAAGATACATTTTGCTGGATAAAAATTGAAACTCTTCATTTTTCCTGTATGACTACAATAAGTGAAATTCAATGAATATGAAAAGTATGAAAACATTTATGAAGTTGTGTTCCTAAGCAACATCAAGCCCATTTCAACAATGGAATGCAAAGAAGAAAATATTTATGACCAAACACTTGAATTCTGAAGAGGGGGTGATGGCCAGCCTAGATGATCTACAAATCTAATCTTGCAATTTCTTATCTGAAAGAAATAACAGTTCCTAACAAAAAAGTGCTATTGACTAAATCATTCAAGAAAAGACTTGATGTTGAAGCTCTAGATTTCCTGCAGAAGTGATGGATGTTTTGATCTAAAGAAAGATGGCATAGACTGGAAGGGAAAAAAAATCCAGTTATTTCAGGCAAGGGAAAATATTCTTAATTTTAATAAAACAAATACTTTTTATAGATGTAAAAAGCCCAATTTGTTATTGTTGATAATAAAACCAGTACACACACACACACACACACACACACATATAATCTCATGAAATAGGAAGATGGGAAGGCTTGAGAAAATACTATGAATTACAATAAAGCAAATACTTGTATAGACATAAAGAAAAAAACAATTTGTTATTTCTGTTAATAATAAAACCATACATACACACATACACATAATCTCATTCTCAAATACTTTTTGATGAAAGATGGTAAACATAGACACATATTGTGCACTGGACTTGTGATTTCTTTTCAGTAGAGGGCTCCTAGTAATCATCTTCTATTAATTCAGATCAATACCCAAGAAAATTATAATAATCTCATAGAATTTCCTGGGGCAGTGAGAGGTATTTTTTATTATTTTAATTTTCCCCAGTTACATGTAAAAACAAAGATTTGATAGGTATACATGTCCATAGACCATAACTTATATAGCCATTCCCCAACTGAAGGGCATCTACTCATTTTCCAATTCTTTATCACCACAAAATGAGCTGCTACAATCATTTTTTGCACATGGTGGTTCTTTTCCCTCTTTTAGGATTTCTTTGGGATACAGACCCACTGTACTGGATCAAAGAAGATGCAAAGTTGTATAGCTCTTTGGATATGGTTCCAAATTGCTCTCCAGAATGGTTGGATCATTTCACAACTCAATCAAAAATGCATTAATATGCTAGTTTTTCCACTTCCCCTCTAACATTTACTGTTAATTTTTTTTTTGTCATCTTAGCCAATCTGAGATGTGTGAGGCAGTACCTTAGAATTTTAAATTTTATATTTCTCTAATCAATAGTAATTTAGAGCACATTTTCTTATGACTATAGATGACTTTAATTTCTTCATCTGAAAAGTGTCTGTTCATATCCTGATCATTTATCAATTTGGGAATGACTTGGATTTTTATTAATTGGACTCAGTTCTTTATATATTTCTGAAATGAGGTCTTTAACAGAAATAGTGGCTATATTTCTCCCCCTAGCTTTCTGCTTTCCTTCTAATCTCAGCTGCATTGCTTTTATTTGTGCAAACACTTTTTAATTAAACTTAATCAAAGTTATCCTTTTTTAGTTCTTTGACCATAAATTCATTACTTCTCCAAAGGTCTTAAAGGCAAACTATCCCATGCTTTCCTAATTTGCTTATATTATCACTCTTTACTTCTAAATCATGTACCCACTTAGACCTTATTTTGGTATAGCTGTGAGATATAGGTCTATGTCTAGATTCTGACATATTATTTTCCAGTTTTCCCCAGCAATTTTTTGTGAAATAGAAATATCTCAGAAGCTAGAATTTTGGGCCATGTCAAATACTTAGATTAGTATAGTCATCGATTTTGTGTTACATGTATCTAACCTATTCTACTTATTCACTATTCTATCTCTTAGCCAGTACTATATGATTTTGATGACTGCTGCTTTATAATGTAGTTTTACGTCTGGCACTGCTATGCACTGTCCTTTGCATTTTGTTTTCATTTATTCCTTTGATATTCTTGACATTTTGGTCTGAATTTTGTTATTATTTTTTCTAGCTATATAAAATTATTCCTTTGCAGTTTGATTGGGATGGCACTGAAAAAGTAGACTAATTTAGGCAGAATTGTCATTTTTGTTATATTATTTCAGTCTACCCATGAACAACTGATATTTTTCCAATTGTTTAGATCTGACTTTATTTGTGTGAAAAGTGTTTTGTAATTGTATTAATATAATTCTTGGGTTTGTGTTGGGAGATAGATACCCAAATATCTCTATGATTTATTGCCTGAACTACTCATTCTTTAGAATTTGATTTTTTAATTTTCAATTGTTTTTATTTTTATTTTTTAATTATAGCTTTTTATATACAAAACATATGCATGGGTAATTCTTCACCATTGACTCTTGCAAAAAAACTTCTGTTTCAACTTTTCCTCTCCTTCCCTCCACCTCTTCCTAATACTTAACTAACATGTTAAAGTATATGTTAAATACAATATTTGTATACATGTTTATACAATTATCTTGTTGTACAAGAAAGATCAGATTTAGAAAGAAGGTAAAAATAACCTGAGAAGAAAAAACAAAAATGCAGTAAACATTAACTGAAAGATGGAAATGTTAGGTTGTGGTCCATATTCATTTCCCTGTATTCTTCCCTGGGTGTAGCTGGTTCTGTTCATTAATCAATGAATTAATCAATGTTCATTAATCAGATCAATCCAATTGGTTTTTTAGTCTACTTTTCCATGACTCTTTATTAAATGTAATTTTTATTGTGTTGTGGTCTGAAAAGGAAACATACTATTTCTGCCTTTCTGCCTTTGATTGTGAGGGTTTTATGCCCTAATACACAGTCAATGTATATGTCCCATGTACTGCTAAGAAGAGAAAGGCACAAAATATCTATTACAATTCAGGGAATTATTATTCAGTTCAATTTTTCAACTTTTTTCTACAGGTCTGTCATATCTAAGTTTTCTAAGATTCTATTAATCTCCCTACCTTCTTTCTTATTTGTAATATAGTTTTCTTGTCTATTTTTATCTTCTATAAGAATTTGGATGCTATACTATTTGATGTACAATACAATACATTGTATTATATCTACATACATACATACATATGTATTGTACATAATACATATAAATGCAATATTTAGTATTGCAACCATTTCATTTTATATGGTATCTTTAATAAGATGTGGTTTCCTTCCTTATTGCTTTTAATTACATCCATTTTTGCTTTTTTTTAATCTGAGATCAAAATTGCTACTCTGGGGACTTCCGGTTAAGATGGCGGAGAGGAGGCACTCAGCTGCACGCTTTCTCTCACTATCCATTTCATTACAAGCCTCTGAATTAATGCTTGACTGAAAAAAAACCCACAAATAGTTACCAAGAGAAGCCATCCTTGAGATTCGCCAAGAAAGGTCTGTCTTTACTGGAGGGCTGGGATGGTTTTAGATCGGGCGCAGGCGGCGGGCAGTGGCAGTGAGAGCACAGGAGCAGACTGGAGAGGGGGTGGGGAGTGATCGCAGCCGTCTCTGCGGGGAGAGCTTCGCTACAGGTTTGGATACTTTGCTCTGGCAGCAAGTCAGCAGCCCAGCAGAGAAGCTAAAGACACCGGGGGTGAAGAATACAACCCCAAACAGCTGGAGTCTCTCGGGACCTGGCCACCCCCCTCTTTCCCCCCACAGTGACTCAGCATGCTCTGGGATCTCAGAGCGCAGGCGCAGCACAGTCCTGCTAGTGCCTCACTGCTGCCCCCTGCAGTCTGGAGAGGAAGCTCGGTAACATACCCAGCCCCTCCCCCAAAGAAAGACTCCAGTTTTTTCTTTATTTCTTGGCTAGTTTGTCTTTGATTATTAGACAGAATGAAGAAGAAACTGAAGAGGACTTTAACCCTTAACAGCTTCTATACAGATAGAGAGCAGACTCTAAATCCTGAGGAGACTAAAAACAGACAGTCCCCAGGTGAATCCCCAAAGGAGGAGATCATCTGTTCCTCAGCACAGATGAACCTCATAGAAGTGATTAAAAAGGCTTTCACAAGGGAGCTAGAAGAAAAATGGGGAAAGCAGAGTGAGGCTTGGCAAAAGGAGAGGAAAGCTTGGCAAAAGGAGAGGGAGGCTTGGCAAAAGGAGAGGGAGGCTTGGCAAAAGAGCCTGGAGAAGTCAGTTAAAGAAAGAGTGGATAAAGAAGTAAAATCCTTGAAAAATAGGATTGGTGAACTGGAAAACAAAATTGGCGAAATGGGAAAAAATTCCACAGAACAAAAGAACTCAATGGGACAATTAGAAAAAGATTTTAAAAAAGTGAGTGAAGAAAATACTTCACTGAAAATCAGAATTGAACAATTGGAATTGAATGACGCAAGGAGACAAGAAGAATCAGTCAAGCAAATCCAAAAAAATCAAACAATGGAAAAGAATGTGAAATACCTTCTGGGGAAGACAACAGACCTGGAAAACAGATCCAGGAGAGACAATCTGAGAATCATTGGACTTCCAGAAAAACATGATGAAAAAAAGAGCCTGGACACTATTTTCCAGGAAATTATCAAAGAGAACTGCCCAGAAGTCATAGGAAAAGAGGAAAAAATAAACATTGAAAAGATTCATCGATCACCCACTGAAAGGGATCCTAAAATCAAAACACCAAGGAATATAGTGGCCAAATGCCAGAACCCTCAGATGAAGGAAAAAATATTGCAAGTAGCTAGAAAAACCCAATTCAAGTATCAAGGAGCCACAATAAGGATCACCCAGGATCTGGCAGCATCCACATTAAAAGATTGAAGGGCCTGGAATATGATATTCCGAAAGGCTAAGGAACTTGGTATGCAACCAAAAATAACTTACCCAGCGAGAATGAGCATCTTTTTCCAGGGAAGAAGATGGACATTCAACAAAGTAAGCGAATTTCATCTATTTCTGATGAAAAAACCAGAACTTAACAAAAAGTTTGATCTACAAATATAGAACTCAAGAGAAATCTAAAAAGGTAAAGATTAATCTTGGGAACTATATTTTGACTATATAGATGTATAAAGAATACATGTATACCTTGTTCTAGAAATTGATGTGGAAAGGACATTGTACCAGAAAAAGGGTAAAGTGGGGGTAGTACATCTCATGAAGAGGCATAGGAAACCTATTATATCTGAGAAAAAGAATGGAGGGGGATGAATATAGTGGGTATCTTACTGCCTTCAGAATTGGCCTTAACTGAAAAATTTTAAGACATATTCAATCTATGGTGAAACTTCTCCCACCTCATTGAAAAGTGAGAAGGGAAAAGTGAAAAGGGAAGGAATAAGCTAAGCGGAAAGGAAATACGGGAACTGGGAGGGAAAGGGGTAAGATAGGGGGAGGAACTCTAAGGCGGGGGGAGGGATACTAAAAAGGGAAGGCTGTGAGAAGCAAGTGGTGCTCACAAGCTTAATACTGGGAAGGGGGGGAAAGAGGAAAGAAGGGAGAAAAGCATAAACTGGGGTTAACAAGATGGCAAGTAATACAGAATTGGTCATTCTAACCATAAATGTGAACAGGGTAAACTCCCCCATAAAGAGGAAGCGGTTAGCAGAATGGATTAAAAGCCAGAATCCTACAATATGTTGTTTACAGGAAACACACCTGAAGTGGGGAGATACATGCAGGTTAAAGGTAAAAGGTTGGAGCAAAATCTACTATGCTTCAGGTGAAGTCAAAAAAGCAGGGGTAGCCATCCTGATCTCAGATCAAGCTAAAGCAAAAATTGATCTAATTAAAAGAGATAAGGAAGGGCACTATATCTTGCTAAAGGGTAGCATGGATAATGAAGCACTATCTATAATAAACATATATGCACCAAGTGGGGTAGCATCTAAATTCTTAAAAGAGAAACTAAGAGAGCTGCAAGAAGAAATAGACAGTAAAACTATAATAGTGGGAGATCTTAACCTTGCACTCTCAGAATTAGATAAATCAAACCACAAAATAAAGAAGAAAGAAGTCAAAGAGGTAAATAGAATACTAGAAAAGTTAGATATGATAGATCTCTGGAGAAAATGTAATGGAGACAGAAAGGAACACACTTTCTTTTCAGCAGTTCATGGAACCTATACAAAAATTGACCATATATTAGGACATAAAAACCTCAAACTCAAATGCAGTAAGACAGAAATAGTAAATGCATCCTTTTCAGACCACGATGCAATGAAAATTACATTCAACAAAAAACCAGGGGGAAGTAGACCAAAAAATAATTGGAAACTAAATAATCTCATACTAAAGAATGATTGGGTGAAACAGCAAATCATAGACATAATTAATAACTTCACCCAAGAAAATGATAATAATGAGACATCATACCAAAATGTATGGGATGCAGCCAAAGAGGTGATAAGGGGAAATTTCATATCTCTAGAGGCCTATTTGTATAAAATAGAGAAAGAGAAGGTCAATGAATTGGGTTTGCAACTAAAAATGCTAGAAAAGGAACAAATTAAAAACCCCCAGTCAAACACTAAACTTGAAATTCTAAAAATAAAAGGTGAGATCAATAAAATTGAAAGTAAAAAAAAAAAAACTATTGAATTGATTAATAAAACTAAGAGTTGGTTCTATGAAAAAACCAACAAAATAGACAAACCCTTAGTAAATCTGATTAAAAAAAGGAAAGAGGAAAATCAAATTGTTAGTCTTAAAAATGAAAAGGGAGAACTCACCACTAACGAAGAGGAAATTAGAGCAATAATTAGGAGTTACTTTGCCCAACTTTATGCCAATAAATTCGACAACTTAAATGAAATAGAAAAATACCTCCAAAAATTTAGCTTGCCCAAACTAACAGAGGAAGAAGTAAATATCCTAAACAGTCCCATCTCAGAAAAAGAAATAGAACAAACTATCAATCAACTCCCTAAGAAAAAATCCCCAGGAACAGATGGATTTACATGTGAATTCTACCAAACATTTAAAGAACAATTAACTCCAATGTTATATAAACGATTTGAAAAAATAGGGATTGAAGGAGTCTTACCAAACTCCTTTTATGACACAGACATGGTACTGATACCTAAACCACAAAGGCTAAAAACAGAGAAAGAAAATTATAGACCAATCTCCCTAATGAATATTGATGCTAAAATCTTAAATAAAATATTAGCAAAAAGATTACAGAAAATGGTCACCAGGATAATACACTATGACCAAGTAGGATTTATACCAGGAATGTAGGGCTGGTTCAATATTAGCAAAACTATTAACATAATTGACTATATCAATAACCAAACAAACAAAAAACCATATGATCATCTCAATAGATGCAGAAAAAGCATTTGATAAAATCCAACATCCATTCCTAATAAAAACACTTGAGAGCATAGGAATAAATGAACTTTTCCTTAAAATAGTCAGGAGCATATATTTAAAACCACCAGTAAGCATCATATGCAATGGGGAAAAACTGGAACCTTTCCCAGTAAGATCTGGAGTGAAGCAAGGTTGCCCACTATCACCATTATTATTTAATATCGTATTAGAAACACTAGCCTTGGCAATAAGAGTCGAGAAAGATATTAAAGGAATTAGAGTAGGCAATGAGGAAACCAAACTATCACTCTTTGCAGATGATATGATGGTATACCTAGAGAACCCCAGAGATTCTACTAAAAAGCTATTGGAAATAATTCATAATTTTAGCAAAGTAGCTGGCTACAAAATAAATCCCCATAAATCCTCAGCATTTTTATACATCACCAACAAAACCCAACAGCAAGAGATACAAAGAGAAATTCCATTCAGAATAACTGTTGATACCATAAAATATTTGGGAATCTATCTTCCAAAGGAAAGTCAGGAATTATATGAAAAATTATACAAAAGTCTCCACACAAATAAAGTCAGACTTAAATAATTGGAAAAATATTAAGTGCTCTTGTATCAGCCAAGTGAACATAATAAAGATGGCAATACTCCCTAAACTAATCTATTTATTTAGTGCTATACCAATCAGACTTCCAAGAAAATATTTTAATGATCTAGAAAAAATAACAACAAAATTCATATGGAACAATAAAAAGTCGAGAATCTCAAGGGAATTAATGAAAAAAAATCAAATGAAGGTGGCCTAGCTGTACCTGATCTAAAATTATATTATAGAGCAGCAGTCACCAAAACCATTTGGTATTGGCTAAGAAATAGATTAGTCAATCAGTGGAAAAGGCTAGGTTCACAAGAC